>NC_090279.1:35220791-35522551 GCF_040414725.1 Anabrus simplex
CAAGGAAATCATCAACCAAATGCTGAGGGATGGTATCATTGGACACTCCAAGTCGGCGTATTCTTCACCCATTTTTCTGATGTCGAAACCTCAAGGTGGCTTCAGGAAAGTAATTGAATACAGGGCGTTAAATCGTAAGATTGTTCTACAATCAGTACCCCTTCCCGACTTGCACTCTTGCTTCTCTTGGTTCCGAGAGGCTAAGTTCTTCACCATCTTAGATCTCAACCAAGCCTATAATAAGATACGTCTGGTGGAAGAATCAGAACATATGACTGCCTTCGGTACCGACTGGAATCTGTATGAATACAACCGCGTGCCTTTCGTCCACCCCAAGGGCACAGCGGTTCTTAATCAAAAGATACCTTTTAAAACTTGACCGTCAATCCAGCGTTCCAAAGGCGTTTTACAGCTTCATCTAGATGAGTTAAGGGTTCTTCAATGGTCTCAATAAAAATAACATAATCTAGATAATGGTACACATATTCAAATTTAGTATCTCAGAAGACCCTACCTAGCAGCCTAGTAACCATCTATGTCCTACTTGGGGCATGTTGTGTCACCTGATGGAGTTTCAGTCGATCATTCGAGAACGCATGCAATCCGTAACTTCAGCCCTTGTAAGGATGTTAAGTGGGTTGCTAGATAACTTTGGGAAATTCATCCCCAACTTCGGCAATAGGGCGGCACCCTTAAACCGTCTCCGCAGGAAATCTTTCAAGTTTGAATGGGGGCCGTCGCAGCAACCAGCGTTAGAGGTTGGTTCTGTGTAACACCCCGGTCTCGGTACGCCAGATTTCTCCAAGAAGTTAATTGTACACACAGACGCCTCTTCATCAGTGGTCGTTGCGGTTCTAATCCAGCAATTTGAACTAGGAAGGCGGCCAATCGCCTAAACGGTTAGAACCTTGTCACCTCAAGAGGCCAAGTACTCTACATACGACTTAGAAGGACTGACCGTCTTATTCCCATTAGGAATATTCCACCTTTACCTTGAGCATGTATAAATTTCAATTAGAGACCGATAATCAGGACCTGAGCTCGGTTCTAGCTAGTCCCAGTCGTACCGGGCGAATCGCCCATCGGGCGATTCGGATTTGAGCGTTTCAGTTTGACGAGCGACATCTATTGATCTGAAAATGAAATCGCATATGGATTAAGCCGAATCTCTTCCGGCGGTTCTGATGTTGTTAAAACAAAGGAAAGCCGTTTGCCGGCTATTTCCACACCTCCTACTATAAGTGCTATTCTAACTAAAGCCCCTTATTTATTTCATGATATGGCGAAATACTAACGTGAAGATCCTGCGTTGGTTCCTATTATGGAAACCCTTTCTTCTGGGGAACATGTTGTCCATTGTTTCTGTTACGGAGTTTTGGTGGATCAGCAGAGGTGAAAGAAGGTGCGGGCTTGAATGGGTCTAACTACAAGTTCGAGAAATGAATTAAAATTTCAACAAAGGTTATATTTCCAAAACTTAACAATGGAGGCATAGAATTTTGAGCGTACAACAACAAGTTAAATCAGGTACACAATCAAGAAGTCCATGACTAGATAAAAACTTAAACCAGTTTCCGCTAGGGGAAATAACAAAATCAGGTACCAGAGTAGATTTACAAGAAAGGCCCGAGTTTCGGGCTCTCACAAGTTCTGGGCTTCGTGCCCCAAGTTACAATTCCTGAGCCCTCAGCTCATAACCACAATTTACCAAAGGGTAGAAAACCCTTAATTACATGGAGCATTAGCTCCCAACGTTAATTACAATGTTAAGCCGCCTTGAGGCACACAGAGATCAAATTAGGAAAGAGCAGACCCGCTCTCCATAATACAAGCCTATCAGAAGGCTATAAACAAATTTTACACTCAGCTGCCCTTAAGGCATACTTAGAAATTAACAGGGGTAACTAGTACAAAACCTACCGGGGCCTTCGCAATAAAGAAAACAACACAACAGGTTAAGTTACTGGCCCAAAGTACAGAGAGGACTGGAGGCGTGAACTAGCACTCCTAAATACACATTTTTTAAAACCTAAGTGGCTCTAGGCCGATATACACGGGCTAATCCCAAGCTAGGGAGGTGACACGTATGAAAAAACTTTAATACATTAAGGAAGAGAAGAAACGGTTATGAAAACGTAGTCACCTCAAAACCATATGAGTGGGAGCTCGAGAGGGTTAGGCACTCTCTATCCAAATTTGTAGTTAAAGAGACGGAATTTTTAACAAATGTCTTTACATTTTAAAGGTAGGTTACATGAGAAAAGTTACGAACCTGCTCCGTGGGTTAAACTGCTGAGCTAGCAAGAAATAAAGTTTTTAAACGGCCATTACCTTGTTGATGAATAGTTGTCCGAATAAAGAGGCTCTTTCCGCCCCCTGCTACATATTCACACACATTTCGAAAGATGTCGATGGAGTGGCGACGAGCCATGAACCTCCGCAGTTTTATACCCACAAGGAAGCTTGGAGACCTTTCATGAAATAAAAGCGCCACACCCCCTCCCTTTATTGGCTAACATCAAAAGTTACACACAACATGAACAAGAAACCTAGGATTGGAGGAAAATTAAATTAGAAAATTTGGGATTGGCCTAATTCAAAACGGGCGGAAACAGAGATCAATATTGCCAACCCAAAAAATGAAAGAAATAAATTTGACAAAGAACAAACTTATGGATACAAATTTTCTTCGGAAACGGTCCCTTCACTTCGCACCAGAGTGCACAATCGTAGTCTTTTCTCTGTAGAGACATCTAGGAGAGAATGTCCACACTTCTGGATACAGGGCAAAACAAACACAAATCGAAATAGACACCGTTCAGAAGACTTCAAAATTACAAAATTTACAGTGGTGACATCTTCTGGGCAACTATGGAGTTGCTTCAGTTATTAAAGTTCAGGGTTTCTCCTGTAGGGGATTACTTGTAGACGCACAATTTAAATTTGCGGGGTCGGGGTGTACCAACCGGTACAGACCCCCCCCCCCACAAAAGACCTTCGCAAGGTGACACAGAAAACAGTTGAAGAAAATTATTTTCCAAAATGAAGTCCCAGATGGTTGTAGATAATGTGACATTAATTAAATTTCAGCTGCGTTTGAAATAGATTTGTATAAGAATTGGGAGGAGACCTTAAGAATTTTCAAAGTCTTTAGCAGAATTTAAGCAAAAACCATTTAAAGCATCAAAACTCCTTCTCTTTTTTTTGGTGTTCTTTGTTTTGGCAGTAATTAGTCAGGAGTTAGTTGAACTCCGGTTTGAGAGTGTCTCTGTTGCAGTTAATCAAATTTTCAAAGTGGTAGAATGCCGAAACCAAAAATATTAATTCTTACAAGGGATATATTGTAAGTCCATCATTGTTGATCTGCAGCCGAAATGCGTTAAATGTAGATATAAAATGTCCATGTAACTGTTACATGCTGCTTGGTCTTTACGGCAAGTCCTGCCGCCACTGCCGATGTACACTGAGGCCGCTCGGACCCCTCCAGTACTCTGAAATACGCCTCTCCCGCTACTATGAGAGGGGTAGTCGTGACGAAGCACGCCGCACACGCTACGATTGTTTACAGTCCTCGAGCAGTTTGCAGGTGGTGCGCCGCACATCAGCCTTGGCCGGGAGGAGGACTCCGGCTCGCCGTACACTGGTTGACCTCACTGGAGTGGAGTGGGCCCGTACCCCACCTCAGTGGCGGTACGGCGCCGCACGGCTGCGGGGGCACTGAAACATTAAGATCTCGGCGGCAGAATTTTGTTGGAGACGAATTTATTTAGGGTACTGTCTTGAGGTTGAGGCTGAGGGGTTAGCGGCGTGAATTTCTTTTATAGCCACTGGTGTGGTTGAGCAGGAGACGGAAGCTTGGTAATGGCCGTGAGGAAAGAACAGCAGATTAACCGACGGGGGAGATTTTACAAATTAACATATAGACACAAGGAACATAATCTAAGAACAAAAGGCCTTACAATAAAGCAAAAGAAATATAACCTTCAGGGTTCTTACAAAATAATAAAGACAAAGTTAGCACGTAAAATTACACACCTGCGACAGGTGAACCCTAAATATCCTCTCGGTGGCTGGATTGCTCACTAATAAGGTTACCGAAGTAAGGAAATCTAAAATGATACACGGCCCATGAAATCTGGTGGCAAGCTTGCCCGCGGGAACAAAATTTTTGACCATGACCTGGTCACCTACCTTAAAATTGGTGGGTCTACGTCCACGATCATATCTTTCCCTAACCTTTTCATGAGAAACTTTAAGGTTGGCCTTAGCCTTCTTCCAATGATCTCTAATATTGTCTGGATATATTGTCTCCGGCAGAATGTCACTAAGAGACCAAAGGTTAGAGAGCGGCGTGTTGGGTACAAACTTGAACATCAAAGAAGCTGGAGTAAACTTATGAGATTCATGAACCGCCGAATTCAAGGCGAAAGCTAACCAATGCAGGGACGTGTCCCACCTGGAATGGTCGTCGTGATGGTAGGCAATAAGAGCCGACCTCAGATTACGATTGACCCGTTCAGCCAAAGATGATTGAAGATAGTATGCAGAAGTAGTTACGTGCGAGATGGCAAGATCAAAACAGAATTTACGGAAAAGATTGGAAGTGAAAGCTTTAGCGTTGTCGGACACGATATATTGACAAGGACCAAAGAAGCAAAGATAGAATTTAAACAGGAAATGGTGGACTGAGCGGTAGCCAGCTTAGTCGGAAATAACCAGGAAAATCTACTAAAACCATCCGCACACACAAGGATGAATTTATTGGCATTCCCTTTTGATTGGGGGAACGGTCCGACGTAGTCGATATACAGACGTTCCATTGGGCGCGACGCTTGATGAGAAGACAATAAGCCTACCTTGGTGGACATGGTGGGTTTACTAAGCAAGCAAGATTTACAAGCCTTTACTAGTTCACGAATTTCACCGTCCATACCTTTCCAGATGAACATTTCACGGATCTTTTCTCTAGTTTTGAAGATACCTAAATGCCCCCCTAATGGGGTCTCATGATAGTACTTGAAGATCATGGGCACAAGAACGGCTGGAACCACCACTTTCATCTTATTATCATGCCTCGACGGGCAACATAAAACACCATTCCTCAGCACATAAGGGACAACATTTTCCCCAGAAGATAGGGTTTCCATGATAGGGGCCAGCGTCGGATCTTCACGTTGATATTTTTCAATCCCTAAAGAGCATGGGAGCATCTGTTAGAATGGCATTAACCTCAGGTAGTATGGACTCGGGAGGTGAAGAGCTATCGACCTGTTCATGGGTCTCTACCTCATTAGAAAACATACGGCTTAGTCCATCTGCCACAACATTTTCAGTACCTCTTATATGCCTAACATCAAATTGGAAGGCAGAAATTCGGATGGCCCACCGGGCTATACGACCAGTACGACGCGACCTACCTAAGACCCAACTTAAGGCTTGGTTGTCTGTCTCCAAGTCGAACTTGACATATTCCAGATAGAGGCGGAACTTTTCTAGAGCAAACAAAACTGCTAAACCTTCAAGTTCGTAGATGGAATACTTGGATTCTTGGGCCGATAATGTCCTAGAGGCATAGGCGATGGGTCGCCTCCCTAGTTCAGTCTCTTGAAGAAGGACTGCAGCTACCGCCGACCACGACGCATCCGTTTGGACGATGAATTTCTTAGAGAAATCGGGCCTAGCGAGGACAGGTGCAGTACAAAGGGCTAATCTGAGGTCTTCGAAAGCGGCTTGTTGAGAAGGCCCCCACTCGAATTTGGAGCCTTTCCTGCGGAGTAAGTTCAAGGGCGCCGCTCTATTACCTAAGTTGGGAATGAATTTCCTGAAGAAGTTCACCATGCCCATGAACCTGGCAATCCCTTTGATGTCCTTGGGAGGCCTGTGTTCTAGAATGATCCACTGCGACACCATTGGGCGATACAATATGAACTAGGAATGACATGGAAGGCTTAGCGAAGGCGACCTTGGACAACTTCACAGTTAACCCAGCCTTACGAAGGCGACTAAGAACTTCTTTCAGATGATCTAGATGTTCTTCGAAGGTCTCCGAAAATACGACGACATCATCAAGATAGTGGTACAAGTACTCAAACTTGATGTCGGAGAAGACCCTATCTAGCAGTCTAGTGAGCACAGCTGCTCCCGTGGGGAGCCCGAAAGGCATGCGGTTGTATTCGTACAAGTTCCAATCTGTGGCAAAAGCTGTCAGATGTTTGGATTCTTCAGCCAGAGGTATCTGATTATAAGCCTGATTAAGATCTAAGATAGTAAAGAACTTAGCCTTTCGAAACCACGAGAAACAAGAGTGAAGGTCTGGAAGGGGCACCGATTGTAACACCACCTCCCGATTGAGAGCCCTATAATCAATGACAGGCCTGAAACCACCCTGTGGTTTCGGGACAAGAAAAAATAGGCGATGAATACGCCGACTTAGAGGGGCGAATAATACCATCTTTCAACATCTGATCTATGATTTCTTTCAGCACCTTCATTTTAGGTGGAGATAGCCTATAAGGTGGAAACCGTACGGGAATCGAATCCGTAACCTCAATCTTATATTCGATAAGGTCAGCAACACCAAGAGTATCAGAGAAAACCTCTGGAAACGACTGACACAACTTACGAATATTCTCTGCCTGCTCCTCAGGTAGATGTCTAAGGTCTAACAACATCTCATCCTGGGTAGGCGAAATAGATGAACATGACACAGAACTACATTTTAACAAAGGGATTTTCGAATTACTATCAAATTTGAAAGTGCACGACTTGCTCTGAAGGTCGAGCACTAGACAGGTGTGAGACATGAAATCAGCTCCCAGTATAATGGGGCAAGACAAGTGCTTGGCCACAAACAGTTTAAATTTCCAAATAAATTTAGATATACGAATTTTGGCATACAGAAAACCTAAAATTTCCAATGGAGAGGAATTTGCCGAAACATATTGAACCGAAGTCGAACAAAAATCAGGAAGTTTACACACAGCTTTTAATTTGGAATACCACTCAACCGAAATAATGGAACAAACAGTGCCTGAGTCTAAAAGAGCAGTTATAGGCTCATTATTCAATTCAATTTTGAGAAATGGGACAGGTGCGGGAGTATCCGCCGCAATCCTAAGACATTCTTTGGGACATTCAAATGGTAATGTCGAATGGTTCTGACTTTTTCCTGAATTTTCGTCAGGTTTAACCGGGGCTGAGCCTTGTGAAGAGGAATTCACGGACTCAGCCGATGCCACTAGTCACTTTTTATTATTGGCGTTGGTGGAAGTTGCACCAGAAGTTGAGCAGAAGGGGGTGCTATTTGAATTCGGGCAATTCTTGGCAATATGAGAAAATGCGCCGCATTTAAAGCAGCCTTGAGATGGACCTGCTCCATTATTTGTCCTACTAGATATAATTAATGGACACTTGTTCCGGAGATGGTCAGGCGAGCCGCAAGCATAATATTTACGGGGTGTGATGGGTCGGCGAGGTGGAGGCCGAAAACTACTAGAGTATGGAGGGGGTTCTTTCGCGACACGCAAGGTATCGGCGTATCTAACTCCTTCCGCTGATACAGCCATAGCCTCTAACTCTGCAAAAGTTTGCGGACGTGACGCAAAACACAAGTAGGACCTATACGACGGTGAAATTCCTTCCACAATGGCTTGTACAATCTGATCTTCAGGGAAGTGAAGAGCAAACACCCTGGTATAGAATTTAATATCTTGGATGAAGTCTGCCAAGTTTTCATCCAACCGTTGTACTCGGTAGTAATACTTTTGAAAGACCGATGACCTAGCTCGAGCGGGGATAAAATTTGCTAAGAGATGGGCGTGAAACTCTTCTATAGATGATTGATCAGCAATAGCTCTTACAATTTTGTCAGATAGAACACCGATGGAATAAGGGTAAATAATTTGAAGGATTTGACTCGGAGAAAGAGAAAAAACGAGAGCATGATCCTGATATTCAACAAAAAATCTTAGGAAGGCAATAACATCACTGGTAGAGTTAACAGAAAACTTAGAAATCCCTCTGAGCAACATTGCTAAAGGATGGGGCAAAATCCTGAAACCAGGTGACGTAGTGGGAAGGGGCCTAAGTGGCGGAGAAGCAGATTCAGAAGCTGCATTATTCAACACAAAGGGTGGAATGGATGTGCGAAGAACGGACTCAGTTTCTAATGGAACAGAAGTTTGTCGAGCTTCTACAGTCTTCCTACCTTCTTCTCCCGCGGGAGAATGCTCCTCGCTGACAACGTTTACCAGAGTGCGATTGTCGGTTTTGGGGGGGACTGCCCCAGTTAACAATAGGCTAACCTTACTGGACAGATCAGAAAGGTTTTCAAGAACGACAGTAGCTTCCTTCCTTTGAATGTCATTCAATTTAAGAGACAATAGACCAGTGACCCTATTGTAAAAATGAAATAACCTGGCTTGCACACATTTAAGTTGATTAGGAGAAGGATCATTTTCTTCAAAAAAACTAACTACGGATGCCAGCTCACTAGTATTGTCAGTGATCGTGGAGAGAGAGTCGTCAATCTCTTTCTCACCCAAAGTGGGGATTGAAATAGGCAAATTCAGGGAATCTTTAAGCTTATTGGTGTCTATCGCAACCGTGCCTCCAGATTGAACATTCCTAATCGTTAATTCATAGATCAATTCCTCCTTGCGCAAATAGCCGGGATAGAGGACGTCGCGAGGGCCGGACATGATGACAAAACTTTACAAATTTCGAAAAATCGCAAAAAAATGCCAGCGACTGAGAAAATTGTTAGAGTTCGAAACAAAGCAAGTTTAGCCGACAAAAGGGGCTAAATTGATACCTATTCAACCACGCTCTGCTACCACTAGTTACGGAGTTTCGGTGGATCAGCAGAGGTGAAAGAAGGTGCGGGCTTGAATGGGTCTAACTACAAGTTCGAGAAATGAATTAAAATTTCAACAAAGGTTATATTTCCAAAACTTAACAATGGAGGCATAGAATTTTGAGCGTACAACAACAAGTTAAATCAGGTACACAATCAAGAAGTCCAAGACTAGATAAAAACTTAAACCAGTTTCCGCTAGGGGAAATAACAAAATCAGGTACCAGAGTAGATTTACAAGAAAGGCCCGAGTTTCGGGTTCTTACAAGTTCTGGGCTTCGTGCCCCAAGTTACAATTCCTGAGCCCTCAGCTTATAACCACAATTTACCAAAGGGTAGAAAACCCTTAATTACATGGAGCATTAGCTCCCAACGTTAATTACAATGTTAAGCCGCCTCGAGGCACGCAGAGATCAAATTAGGAAAGAGTAGACTCGCTCTCCATAATACAAGCCTATCAGAAGGCTATAAACAAATTTTACACTCAGCTGCCCTTAAGGCATACTTAGAAATTAATAGGGGTAACTAGTACAAAACCTACCGGGGCCTTCGCAATAAAGAAAACAACACAACAGGTTAAGTTACTGGCCCAAAGTACAGAGAGGACTGGAGGCGTGAACTAGCACTCCTAAATACACATTTTTTAAAACCTAAGTGGCTCTAGGCCGATATACAGGAGCTAATCCCAAGCTAGGGAGGTGACACGTATGAAAAAACTTTAATACATTAAGGAAGAGATGAAACGGTTATGAAAACGTAGTCACCTCAAAACCATATGAGTGGGAGCTCGAGAGGGTTAGGCACTCTCTATCCCAATTTGTAGTTAAAGAGACGGAATTTTTACCAAATGTCTTTACATTTTAAAGGTAGGTTACATGAGAAATGTTTCGAACCTGCCCCGTGGGTTAAACTGCTGAGCTAGCAAGAAATAATGTTATTAAACGGCCATTACCTTGTTGATGAATAGTTGCCCGAATAAAGAGGCTCTTTCCGCCCCCTGCTACATATTCACACACATTTCGAAAGATGTCGATGGAGTGGCGACGAGCCATGAACCTCCGCAGTTTTATACCCACAAGGAAGCTTCGAGACCTTACATGAAATAAAAGCGCCACACCCCCTCCCTTTATTGGCTAACATCAAAAGTTACACACAACATGAACAAGAAACCTAGGATTGGAGGAAAATTAATTTAGAAAATTGGGGACTGGCTGAATTCAAAACGGGCGGAAACAGAGATCAATGTTGCCAACCCAAAAAATGAAAGAAATAAATTTAACAAAGAACAAACTTATGGATAAACAGTTTCTTCAGAAACAGTCCCTTCACTTCGCACCAGAGTGCACAATCGTATTCTTTTCTCTGTAGAGACATCTAGGAGAGAATGTCCACACTTCTGAATACAGGGCAAAACAAACACAAATCGAAATAGACACCGTTCAGAACACTTCAAAATTACAAAATCTTCTGGGTAACTGTAGAGTTGCTTCAGTTATTAAAGTTCAGGGTTTCTCCTGTA
Source organism: Anabrus simplex (assembly GCF_040414725.1). Classification (NCBI taxonomy): domain Eukaryota; kingdom Metazoa; phylum Arthropoda; class Insecta; order Orthoptera; family Tettigoniidae; genus Anabrus; species Anabrus simplex. The sequence goes on from NC_090279.1 coordinate 35,231,165, forward strand.
GGGGATTACTTGTAGGCGCACAATTTACATTTGCGGGGTCGGGGTGTACCAACCGGTACAGTTTCGATGAATGGGGTTCTGTGTGGCCCTTCGGTGCACGATCGGAAGATGGAAATTGTGGTTCCAGATGTTCTAGTGCCTATGATTTTCAAGTATTACCATGAGACCCCATTAGGGGCACATCCAGGCATCTTCAAAACTAGAGAGAAGAGAAGGGAAATATTTATATGGAAGGGTATGGACAGTGAGGTTAGGGAACTGGAAGTCTTGTTTGATTAGCCATTGTGCATCGATTACGCCGGACACTTCTCTCAATGTAAAGGGAATGGGAATAAATGTATTCTTGTGTGTGTGAATGGTATTACACGGTTCTCTGGCTGTATCCGACTAGGATTGCCACTGCTCAGTCCACTATTTATTGTCTTAACACTATTATTCCATCTCATGGACCCCGTCAATGTATAGTTTCTGTTATCGCTAAGGCGTTCCCCTCTAATTTACTAATTTATTTCGTAAGTTCTGTTTTGATCTCTCTGTCTCACATGTCACAACGTCTGCGTACCACCCACAGCCATCTCTAGCTGAGCGGGTTAATCATAATCTTCGAACTTCCCTTATTGATTTCCACCAAGAAGATCATTCCCGTTGGGACACTTCCTTAAATTGGATATCATTAGCCTTTAACTCGGCCGTTCACGAGTCCCAAAATTTTTCACAAATTTTTCTTATTTTTAAGTTTGTCCTAAATAAGCCTTTGTCAAATTTTCAGTCGATCAACGAGCTTTTGCGAGAGACAATAGATATAGAGAGTGTCCGGTATTTGTGGAAAAAGCTAGAAATAACCTAAAGGCCTCTCATCAGAGAGTAAAAATGGGGTATGACCGTGGACAAAGACCCACCAATTTAAAAAGAAAATTGGAGATCAGGTTATGGTAAAATATTTTGTTTCCGCGGGGAATCTTGCACCAGATTTCATAGACCTTGCATTATACTTGATTTCCTTATTCCTATCTCCTTTTTGGTGAGTAACCCGAGAAAAGAAAGGATTTTAGGGGTCCACCTGTGTCAAGCAAAACCTGTGTGAAGGCTTTTGTTTTTCATTATAAGCCTCCAAGTGATGATGTAGCTGACTTATTTAAATTTCTTTCCTTATCATCTTATTAGTTAAACTTTTATATAAGCAAGTTAAAATAAAGTGGCATTCTGCCCCTGTGGGTTGAGAAATATTGTATGTATGTAAGTTATATCCTAAGTTAACTTTCACTTTTTGTTTAAATTCCCTTTGCAAACCTTCCCTTCAATGATTTCATTACCATTCTGGCATTAAGGACCCTGACTCCAAATCTGTGTCAGAAACTCAGTGCACTCGTCCTCCTCATCTGCACCACATATAACACTGTCTGTGAGTCAGTTACTGTTGCCCCAAAGTTCAATGTTACAGTGCCCTACTTTCATCTGAGGCCACGTCGTGTCAACTAGCGAGAGATACCAGCGCGGAGTATGGACCCACCTCGTTCCGCCCGACACACCGAATAAACTGCCTCCTTTGGGACAATCTTCCTTGGAAGGGGTTTGGATGCTGGACTCCAACCGCCTAATCTATCCCTGGTTAGAACAATTCTACTTGGTACTTTTTAACCATCGCCTTGTTTGCCCATCACAATATACCAGAGGATGGTTTCTAAGGGTACCTTGGGGTCGGCGACCCCATCCTCACATCGCCAGCGGTGGCCGCTCTTGTCAACGTCTCCGGGCGCAACAGCACGAACTTCTACTTCTTCGCAAACACTATCTAAACTACTTTACTTCAACAAATAAACAAGAAAGGACTCTCAAGTGATACTCCAATTTATGTATGTTTTTTCAAAAATTATGTATGGCGAGATTCAAGATTTCAAAGCTGTTCATACCGTTTTAAAACCTTAGGGGGTGGCGGTCTGTACCCGGGGTAAACCTTCTCCGCCCAGTTAAACTGCGTGTACTGGGCTAGATGGCCATGTGGTTAGGGTGTGCAGCTGTGAGCTCGCATCCGGGAGATTGTGGGTTGGAACCCCACTGTCGGCAGTCCTGAAGATGGTTTTCCGTGGTTTCCCATTTTCACACCAGGTAAATACCTTAATTAAAGCCACGACCGCTTCCATCCCGTTCCTACACCAGCCCTGTCCTATCGTCGCCATAATACCTACCGTAAATAAATAAATAAATAAATAAGACTGCGTTCCTTCTATAAGGTCATCTATGTAATTGAACTTGAAATAGTGTTATGCAAGACACTTGGATTTTCAACTATTAGTTGTCTCTTCCATCGGCCTAAGTGCTCCCTCTGCCGGGATGAAGGACAATTAATTCTTAAGGTAAATCTAATTTTCAGAGGCAGCTAACCTTAGTTTTGAAGATTATTTTGTTCTTGTGTCAAGGTTGTCAAGATTTCTGCCCCCCTCCCCTCTCAATCTCCTGTATCTATCAACTAATTAGAAATGTTGTGAATATTTTCTCCACCCAAATAACATTTGGGGTGCGTACAAGTATCCGGCCTATCTGTAAAGGGCCCAGTAACTTACCCTCGGGATACTATAAACGCTGGGCGTATCGGCATTGTCGTGGCTCCAGTTTAGTTTGTGCGGCGTATACTAAAGTGGCAGGTGTCGCAGATCGGCGTTCGCAAGGCCCAGCAACACAAGGTAATGGCAGAATTTTCGTAACATGTGATAGCTCCCGGAGATAGCTTGAGGGGAATGCTTCAAAGCTCTTTTATTTCATGGAAATTTCTAAACCTGTTGGTTTAAATGTAAAATTTTCGCCAGTCTAAGGACCCTGTTTTATTCCCTACTGGGAAATATGTAATGTAAGGGGACAAGAGCGATTACCCTCTGTTGACTACCATTCAACTCGGTATGGGGTGACTAAAGTTTCTTATCCTCCATAATTAACAGGTTTTGTTATTTAAAGTTAATCATTAAGTCGCCCTGGCGCAGAATAGCCTTAGCCTATGTATCTTGAGGCCATGAGCCCACTTACGGTTTTAAAGGTTTTCTAGAAGGAGTGCAGGATTTTCACCTCCCTGCATTTTGTTTTTGGCCGATCATTATCAACCTTTCCATTCTTGTATTATGGCCATTTAGTATGGACACTCATTGCCCCTCTTTATGTTTTCGGAAAAGAATATGAAAATAACTGAGCAGAAGTGACTGTCAATACCTCATTTGAAGATTGCCATTGTATAACCTTGTGCGCTATAAGTAATGTATGCCTCTGAGAAACTGGACTGTATTAGAGTTTGGAGCTCGGAAATTTAGGCTATGGAAGTTAACGGAGCAAACCTGCTCTTATAAAATTGTGTACCTCTTTCAGAGCTAAAAGTACTCATCCCTCGTATAATATCATGCTGATAATTCTCTCTACAATTGTCCCTAATTTTGGATTTTATGTCGTTGCTGTTGGAGCTAACGTGTTCATTATTATATTGTTATTGTTTATTCAGATCTTCTGTTTACCAAATTTTAAAGAAGAGAAACAAGAAGGAAGGAAACAATTTAAAAATTTAGTGCAAAATGCTCTTGTCCATCCATTCAGCCCAGCACCTTCTTACACCTCTGTGATCCACGATGTTACAGGAATAATAATAATAATAATAATAATAATAATAATAATAATAATAATAATAATAATAATAACTGATGGTTCATGGTGTGGGTTACTGCAGTCACGTCCTAGTTCGTGAACCGTAGGCAACGGCTGAGTGGCCTAGTAAGTGGTCCTGAGGGTCGGGATACCAGTTGCTATGGAATGGGTATGGGTTCTCGGACATATTCTGTTTAATGACCCTTCTTGTGCTCAGACGGCTAGGACTACACAATCCACCGTTGGTCCCTCACCCATTAGAGGAGAGATCCTCACTTGGAATATGTGTAAGTAGGGTAGCATCCTGCTTCATGTTTTTACCGAGTTCAGAACGTTAAGGAAGCCTGGGACCTATGGGAATAATGGAGTCCCACTCTCATTTGACAGGCGAAGAACTCCTGAAAACAACTTGGCGAACGAAATGGAATTCGATGGGGTGCTATCAATATTAATTGGGCTTCTGGAAGAAATAAAGTAGGACTGGATGGTTCAGCAAAGAGGATGCATCTGGATGTACCAGGGGTAAGTGATAAGAAGAGATAACGAGGAAGAGACAGAACATAATAGAGGGTACTTGACGGGTGTTAAAAGGGAAAGGGCAGAGTATGAGGTAGGACTGTTTATCAGGAATACTATTGTACGCAGCATAGTTTCTGTTAGGAACGTAAGTGAGCGAATGATGTGGGTAGATTTGACTGTTGAAGGATTTAGGACGAGAATTGTGTCATTATATTCACCGTGTGAGGGTGCAGATGAGGATGAGGTTGAAATTTTACATGAAACATTGAGTGACATCGTAGTCAGGGTCAACAGCAAGGATAGGATAGTGCTAATGGGTGACATCAATACGAGACTTGCAAATAGAACTGAAGTATTCGAAAGGGTGATTGGTGAGTGTGGGGAAGATATGGAAGCTAAATGGAATGGGAAGCGTTTGCTGGACTTCTGTGCTAGTTTGTGTTTAGCAGTTACGAATATATTCTTCAAGCATAAAGCTATTCACATTTGGGGCTAGGGGTACCAGATCCATAAAATAGATTATATTTTAACAGGAAGTCTGGAAGTCAGGAAGTCTGTTAGGAATGAATGAGTTTTTCAGGAATTTTCCGGTGATACAGACAACTATCTGACAAAGTGAAATTTTTCTGCAGACGAATAAGAGTAGAAAATCTCCAGGAAAAGAAAATTAGACAGAAGTACATGGATATGATTAGTGAGAAGTATCGAACAGTGGAGGGGCCGATGACCTTCGATGTTAGGCTCCTTAAAACGACAAGCATCATCATCATCATCGAACAGTGGAGAGTAAAGCAGGTTTAGGATGTATAAAGAGAATAAGTGGCACACAGGGATGCTGTAGGAGAAACAACAAGGGAATGCCTAGGAACGACTGTGTGTAAAAGTGGGGAAAAGCGAATATCTTGGTGGAATGATGAAGTGACAGCAGCTTGTAAACGTAAAAAGAATGCTTATGAGAAATGGCTCCAAACAAGGGCTGATGCAGACAGGGAATTGTACGTAAATGAATGAAACAGAGCGAAACAAATAGTTGCCGAATCCAAAAATGTCGTGGGAAGATTTCAGTAATAACTTGGAAAGGCTATGTCAAGCAGCAGCGAAACCTTTCTAGCAGTAACAAAGAATCTTAGGAAGTAAAGGAAAAAGGAAATGAACTGTTTTTTGGCTAATTCAGGTGAACTCATAATAGATCCCTTGGAATCACTGGGCAGGTGAAGGGAATATTTGGAAAATCTTCTCAATGTAAAAGGAAATCTTCCTGGTGGTGTGGCGAACATCAAGCTCATGGGAAGGAAGAAAGTGATGTTGGTGAAATTACGCTCCAGGAAGTGGAAAGGATGGTAAATAAACGCCATTGCCATAAGGCAGCAGGAACAGATGAAATTAGACCTGAAACGGTGAAGTATAGTGGGAAGGCAGGCATGAAATGGCTTTATACAATAATATTAGAAGTAAGGTGTTTGAAAGGTACGTTTAGAGTGGACAAAAGCAGTAATCGCACCTATCTATCAGCAAGGTAACAGGAAGGATTGCAACAACTAACGAGGTATCTTATTGATTAGTATACCAGGCAAAGTATTCACTGGCATCTTGGGAAGGAAGGTTAGATCAGTCGTGGAGAGGAAGTTGGATGAAAACCAGTGTGGTTACAGACCACAGAGGGGCTGTCAGGATCCTATTTTCAGTATGCACCAGTAAATGAAAAATATTACGAGATGAATAGACAGTTGTATTCACGTTTCGTAGATCTAGAGAAAGCATATAACAGGGTACCGAGGGACTAGATGTTCGCCATTGGTTGAAGATTACGCCAATGAAATATCGTTCCCATAATTCAAGGGTAGATTATTAAAATCAACCAAAGGCATTTATGTCGACAATTGTGCTGCGGTGAGAATTGATGGTCGAATGAGTTCTAGGTTCGGGGTACTTACAGGGGTTAGACAAGGCTGTAATCTTTCACCTTTGCTGTTCGTAGTTTACATGGATCATGTGATGAATGGTATAAAGTGGCAAGGAGCGTTTCAGTTAGGTGGAAATATAGTACGCAGTCTGGCCCATGCTGACGACTTGGTCTTAACCCTCAATTGGTATCATACGTCTGTGTGACGGCCGAAAATTTTCCCAAGGCCATCCCCTCTCCTATCCTCAGCCTACTGCTTTCTTCCCTTGTGTACCTCTCCGCTAGAATGTTGTTTCCCTGCAGGGAAGGTGATGTACCACTCGCTTTGTTTCACCGTGAATAAGTGCGTATTAAACTTATCGCGCCGTCTGACAGACGTATGATACCAGTTCCGTGACTATTGTTCGGGAATGACGTTATTCAGTATTGAGTGTTTATTGAGATAATGGCTAGGCTTGATTTTATGAAGACACTTGCCAAGTCACTGGTATATCCTCAAATGCATTGGAAGATTATTGAGGTGAAGAAAATTCCACGTGAACTGACATTCTGGATGAGGAGGATTCATCAGATTGATGACGAACAAGAGGAACCTGAATTCTTCGAGGTTCGTAAAACGTGCTACTTTTGCGATCCTCAACTGAAAAGAAGAACAAAGTACCAGTGCCAGAAGTGAGGAAAACCGATCTGCTTGGAGTGCGCCAAAAATAAAAATAATAATAATAATAATAAAGTAACATATCCTGTGATAAGGAAAATTGTGCTTTCTAACAAACAGTGACTTTGAACCTTAAAATTTAAATTTATGTTTTAAGTTTTCCAGTAATTTTATGTTTTATTTGTTTGTATGGTCTTTGTATAATACTGATATATCAGCGAAATAATCGCAATAATCATATTTTCTGGATTTTTAAGAAAAGCAGAAGCGTTCACATTTTTGGAGCATCATTCTAATATTTTATTATTTTTTTCTGGGTTTGTAATTTTTTTCTTCTACTTTTTGCACTGACATGTTTGCAAACATATATTTAAAGGAATTAAGTTGAATAAATAACAAAAAATTAAGAACAAATTGTTTAATTTAAAAGTAAATATCTGGAGTCTGACAGACGTATGATACCAGTTACGTTACAAACGTAGATGATACCAGTTGAGGGTTAATGGCAGATTGTGCCGAAAACCTGCAGTCTACTGTAATATCTTGGAACTTGAAAATAGGTGCAATTTGTATGGTATGAAAATTAGCCTCTGGAAGACTAAATTGATGTCAGTAGGTAAGAAATTCACCAGAACTGAATGTAAGATTGGTGATACAAAGATGGAAGAGGTACGGTAGATAATTGTATGTAGTTAGGTTATGTGTTCCACTAGGATGGTAATATAGTAAGTGAGATTGAATCAAGGTGTAGTAAAGCGAATGAATTGAATTCGCAGTTGCAATCGACAGTGTTCTGTACGAAGGAAGTCGGCTCCGAGACGAAACTATCTTTACATCGGTCTGTTTTCAGACCAACTTTGCTTTACGAGAGCGAAAGCTGCGAGGAATCAGGATATATTATTTATAAGTTAGAAGTGGCGGACATGAAAGTAGCGAGAATGATTGCTGGTACACACATGTGGGAACAATGGCAGGAGGGTACTCGGAATGAGGAGATAAAGGCTAAATTAGGAATAAACTCATTGGATGAAGCTGTACGCATAATCCGGCTTCGGTGGTGGGGTCATGTGAGACGGATGGAGGAGGACAGGTTACCTAAGAGAATAATGGACTCTATTATGGAGGGTAAGAGGAGTTGAGGGAGACCAAGACGACGATGGTTAGACTCAGTTTCAAACGATTGAAGGATAAGAGATATAGAACAAAATGAGGCCACAGCACTATTGGCAAAGAGAGGGGATTGTGGCGACGTGCCGGTATAGAGGCTTGTGGACTGAACGCTGAAACGCATAACGGACTACAATGATAATGCATGTAGCCTATATATGTATTAAAAACCGTACCTACGATTTTATTTCCGTTAGTATACGAAGAATTGGATCGTAAAGTTCAGTGAGTTGATCCCTCCTTCCATGGCTGTCCACATACGTTAAGACTTATTGACCTGCTTTCGTATCCTTTTTTTTTCTCACCCGGAGATGTTCCTTCTCGCTTATAAATCCTTTGAGCCAGGCATAGCGACACATTGCACCCAGTGCCGCCAGTGCTCTTTTCAGTAAGTGTCGTATACTCTGTAGTTGTCACTAGTAATACATCCTTTCCTAAATTCAGCATGCTCTCCTGACTGTTACAAATCAAATATACGGTTTTGTTTCGCAGTGGATGGTATGTTGTTATGTAAGGCGCGGATTAGCCAGTTGTACAGCTCATTCCGTTAAGTGCGTTACGGATTGTCTTCATTGAGGATGTGTTATTTCCATCATTTTACACTCTACCATATTGTCGGTAATGTTCAAGTTCAATAAATTACTTTTGCGAAATTTATAATCTCAGTTGAGAACGGCAAGAACTTAATACCGGTACTAATCCTTCTCAGTTTCAGCATTCTACATATTTTTAATATTGAATGTTTTTAATTTTTTAATGAAGCATAAATAATGTATACGCATATAACTAGCTTGCTTTTTTGAAAACTCCCAGCCTTTGCGTTGCAAGTGCCGGCAAGTCGTGTGCAAATAATAATATAACGTATACCGGTACCGTATCTGAATTTAGTGGAATGAGGATTTTTTTCTGAAGAGCTATGCAGTTGAAGAAATGCGGACTGTTATTTCAGAAATAAATTACAATATGTAGTATATAATTTTAATTTTTGTTTCGCTGTGTTGTATAACTCCCGAGAAGGCTCGCGAGGGTAAGTAACACAGTAGCCTAATCATGGCTGACGGTGGGCGAATGGACTCTGCCATTGGTTGAAGATTACGCCAATGAAATATCGTTCCCATAATTCAAGACAGCGAGAAGTTATGACCAACTTACGCGGGATGAAGAGACCTAAGAGAATAAGGCAATGTAAAAGAATAAGCAAATGAAGTAAATAAGAATAACAATATCTCGTTGTCTTGAATTATGGGAGTAGCGTTTCATAGGGCAAATCTTCGGGCAATAGTAGAGTCCATTAGTGCCACCGCCAGCCATGATTATATATGAACACCAAAGAGAAATAAGAACATATTGAAATAGATCGGACGTAGCATAGAATGCGCCACTTATGCTTTAATACGAATAGGAAATAGAGGCCTAAAGCCGCGCAACTTATGGTTGAATACTAATAAAAATTAGAAGGTTATAGCCGCTTCGCGGCTTCTAACGTTTGCTTCTTGGCAGACCAATCGCTTTGTAAATAGAGATTAGAATTCGCGGCTTCTAATTTTTGCTTGTTCACATACCAATGGTTTTATCACTAGCCGGACCTAACGTACCCAGACCAATCGCTTTGTCACTATCCGTGTAGTAATTGCAGATCTGAACACTGTAAGGCATATATTCCCCCACTTATGTTTTAATATTAATAAGAAATAGAGGCCTGAAGCCGCGCGACTTATGGTTGAATATTAATAAAAATTAGAAGGCTAAAGCCGCTTCGCGGCTTCTAACCTTTGCTTGTTCAGAGACCAATCGCTTTGAATAACGATATATTTAAATGGTTCAGAGGTAGCGGTACATACTGGTCCAGGGAAAATAAATGCTGGAAAATTATTTCATACACGCACATAAAGAAGGATATGGAAAAAAGGAACATTTATACCGACACTGAACGTACCTTAATTGAGATCACCAGCTGTCGGAAAGAGATTGTGAACTCTGTTAGGTCCACAGCGACGTCCATTTTCAACAGTAACTACCACATTTGATTACCATAGCAACGCAAAGAATAATTAAACATTGCGTGCAATCTGTGCCCTCCCCTTCATCGCCCAAGTTGGTACGTCATACTAGAAACCCGGACAAACATGTCACACACCTAAAATTAACACTACATTTAAACTAATACAATATTCAGATGAACACTACACCGTTTCTTTTAAACAACTCTGCGGTACTTATTTACTATCCCCGATCCCTGAAAGGGATGCATCCGATTATTTTACCCAATACCCGTTATAACAAGTTTCATCTTCGAAGATGATATACCGAGCTCGATAGCTGCAGTCGCTTAAGTGCGGCCTGTATCCAGTATTCGGTAGATAGTGTTTCGAACCCCACTGTCGGCGGTCCTGAAGATGGTTTTCCTAGGTTTCCTATTTTCACACCATGCAAATGCTGGGGCTGTACCTTAATTAAGGCCACGGCCGCTTCCTTCCCAGTCCTAGCCCTTTCCTCTCCTATCGTCGCCATAAGACCTATATGTGTCGGCGCGACGTAAAGCCAACAGCAAGATGATGTCGGAGACATTACAGAGCGTCTTTCTCCAGTAAGTTGAAATGGCAGACAGCTGTTTGCGAACGCCCAACGCAGCAGAAGTCAGTCTAGCGAGCCGTGCGCCCTCTGTCTATTATCGTTCAAACACACTACAATTTCCACTGCGCACTTGTAGATGGCGTTAAGGTACACTTTCCAGTCTTTTGAATACACACGTTGCCAACATTGAAATAGTAGTTGCGCCGAGCATTCAGTCCAACAGCTTATTTGAGTTGTTCAGTGATATAATGCGCATATACGAAGACGAACATAGTCAGATTCCAAATGGACTTAACTAATGATATAATTAGAAAGTCCTTGTTCGTGGAATGTCTCATCAAAGGAATACAGAGATAAAGCGAAGAAAGCCGACAGTTTCCACGAACTCGAAATTCCCAATAAATGTTCCCGCGTGAAAACTAGCACCCCTCCGCTCCCAGTAAGTCGAGGATTGCAAAAAGTTCAGAAAAGTCGGAAGATGGGGGCGGTAACGGGCAAAATTTATACTTCAAAGTGGTTTGTTTTTGAAGCAATGAGCAGGACGAGGGAAGGAAATATACCTAATAAAACTACATTTCAAAATCGTAACAAGAAGCAACAGTGGCAATAACAAAGGCCAAATCCTCTTCATCTTTTTTCTGCTAGTGGCTCTACGTCGCACCGACACAGGTGGGTCTTATGGAAACGATGAGAATGGGAACGCCTACGATGTGGAAGGAAGCGACCGTGGCTTTAATTACGGTACAGCCCCAGCATTTGCCTGGTGTGAAAATGGTATTACCACAAATATATATAAAGAACTACCTGTATATAGACAAAGGAACTCAAGTTTAACATGGTTATTAAGTGTGGACACAATGTTAAATGAAACAGTATTTAAGACTTAACGATTAATATGTTGATGGTGTCACCAGTTAACATTTTAAATATTTAACATGTTGTTAAATTTTAATCAGTAGAGACCGGCCTTTACGGTACGTTTGTAGAGAAAGGATGCCTTTCCTTCTGATGTAAAAACTGGGAGATCTGTCCCCTTGATTGTTTGTTAAAGGGATTAGTTGTACTGATGTAAAATTTGAAAAAAGAAAAAAAAGGAACTTCTGGCTCATAATGTAAATTGATTTTCTCTCTAATTCTCTTACGCAAGCTCTCGAGCTAGAATTGTACCTCATCTATTGTTAATTACGTGGCAAAGTATTAAGCTTGTGATAGAAGGCTTAAGAAAATAAATAAAACTGCCAATTTTAAAGTTTAAAATCATGCTTTCGATTTCCGTACATCCACCCATTCACGCCCGCTCCTTCCTTCAGCTCCGTGATCCACACAATCCCCGGAACAATAATGACAGTTAAACCCCAGATCCATGCTCTTCCTTGGAACGCAAACCAATGGTGTTCCTCACATAGTGGTACTAATCACAGAGACCAGTACTGTCGTGGTGTTCCTCACATAGCGGTACTAATGACGGGTAAAACCCATGGGGCTCCTCGGATGCAAGCCCATTGTGTTCAACACATAGTGGTACTAATCAGAGGGACCCATACAATCCCGCGGTGTTCCCCGGAATGCAAACCCATGGTGTTCTTCACATCCTTGTAAAAATCTCGGGGACCTATACTATACCGTGGAGTTCCTCACATAGTTGGTCCCAATCACAGGTAAAGACCAGGCCCGTGGTATTCCATGGAACGCGGACCCATGATGTTCCTCACATAGTGGTACTAATCTTTTTTTTTGCTAGTTGTTTTACGTCGCACCGACACAGATAGGTTTTATGGCGACGATGGGAGAGGGAAGGGCTGGGAGTGGGAAGGAAGCGGCCGTGGCCTTAATTAAGGTACAGCCCCGGCATTTGCCTGGTGTGAAAATGGGAAACCACGGAAAACCATTTTCAGGGCTGCCGACTGTAGGGTTCGAACCTACTATCTCCCGAATACTGGACACTGGCCGCACTTAAGCGACTGCAACTATCGAGCTCGGTGTGGTACTAATCAGAGAGACCCGTAATCTACCGCGGTGTTCCTCAGATAGTGGGTACTAATGTCAGGTAAACCCCAGACCCGTTCTGTTCCTTTCAGCGAAAGCCCACGGTGTTCGTCACGTAGTTGTACAAGTCTGAGGAACCCGTACTGGTGTACCTCACATAATGGTGCTAATGACAGGTAAACCCAGACCCGTAGTTTCCTCACATAGTGGTACTAAACACAGGGACCTCTACTATCCCATGATGTTCCTCGCAGAGCAAACACATGGTGTTCTTCAAGTAGCTGTACAACTCTCAGGGACCCATACTATACCGTGGTGTTCCACACATAGTGAGTACTAATCACAGGTAAAACCCTGACCCGTGCTGTTCCTCGGAACGCAAAGCCATGGTGTTCCTCATATAGTGGTACTAATCACAGGGACCCGTACTATCTCGTGGTTTTCCTCACATAGTTGTCACATAGTTGTACAAATCTCAGCACCCCGTTCCATCCCGTGGCGTTCCTCGGAACGCAGACCCATGATGTCCACAACCAGATGGTGAAACACCCGAGCGAGGTTAGCCTCTTTCTTTCTTCCTGGGATTCTCCAACCGAATCGTGGCAAAGTGTTAGCCCCTGTCATAGTGGTGGGTACTATACATGGGTACTTTAAACACATAGTGATCCTCCAACAGACAAATGGTATTCCTCAGTTTATGGTACTAATTACAAGGACAATGGAACTAAACACATGTTATTTGGTTCAAAATTCAGCATTCATCGGCCTTGTGTCCCACCGAGAGGTTTGCGTGATTGGTCCGCGAGAGCTATTTTATTTCACTCATGTCGGCCGGCAAATCAGGTAGGACCCACCTACCCGCCTCCTGGGACGCAGCACGTGGGAGTAACATCTCTCCCTCCGCAACGAGAGCGAAATAGGTTCGTGGTTAATCTGCTGTAATGTGATGTCGTCTATCCCTCCTGGCTTAGAGCACTTACAACAGTCGATGGCTACCATGCAGAAGAGCCGCATAAGATGACTAGACTCTAATTCTTCTGACAGTAAAATTTTGAAGACTGATGGCGAGATTTACCATTCTCCACGAGCTGGCGGGAAATCTGTTTAGCTGTTACATTCGCATGACCCTCTCTAGCTGTTGGGTCATAACTCAGACGGTTATGAAACCTCCAGGCTTGCTGGCTACACTTAGATCTGCCTGCCCAATCGCTCCTGTTATTACATGTCGATTTTAAGAAATCTTCCCCAGCTTTGACGGTACTGGAGCTCAAAGAATCGTTGTCAAATAGATCGCGAGTGTTTCTCAATATTTCCCTACATTCTGTATATTGTGTGCAGCCTCAGGGATTTGTGATACGAGAACAATGCTTCACGATATATGATTCAGGAAAAGGCTCTATATTCAGAATGTTCTCGTCAAGTGAAGTCACAGTCTGCCTTCTTAAAATGATATATTATTCGAACAGGAACTCAGATTTTAACGATTTAAGGATAAGACGTATAATACCAAGACGAGGCCACAAAACTAGTTGCAAATAGAAGATTGTGGTGGTGTTTAGTAAATTCCCAGTGGGTCGCAGACTGAACGCTGAAAGGCATAACAGTCTGTAATGAAAACGTATGTATGAAAGGGAACTGTCTCCCGTCATATTGCAGCATATATCTGGCATAAACCAGGACGATGCTGGATTGCTTGTCGCACTGATTTCGATAACTGAGATAAGTGTTTGCTTACGCAGATACTGTAAGTTAATATCTGGATTATATCCATGCCTCCGTATCGCACTGTTGAATGACGCTGGACGTTTGTTATCATGCTATAGAAATAGATCACACGAATCTGCACATTCTACCTCAGCCTCTCCGCTCTTGTCGGTACTGAGTAGCCGGGTGTTGTATTATGACTGTTGAAATCACCACCACAAACTTCACATAATGATGGTGGAAGGCTTCGCCAGTCTAAATACAGTACCTGGTGGCTAATTAATTGCGCTCTACTGTGAGAGTTCCAATGTCATCACGGGAGAGGATCTGGATATTGGATAGCACTGAGGGTGTTCAACCACTAAACGCATGCAGTTGATTTTTGGACGGCGAAGATTCTAGTTTCGGTGAGTTTCCTGAATGCATTTTATTAGTGTATGGGGAAAATTGTGAGGGTATATATTTCTTGTTGTCTCTCATATTCTTAGAATTAAGTCAATGATACGGTCTAGAAAGCCAAGAATAACGGCCGAAAGGATTCGTCGTGCTGACCACACGACACCTCGTAATCTGCAGGCCTTCAGGCTGAGCAGCGGTCGCTTGGTAGGCCAAGGTCCTTCAAGGGCTGTAGTGCCGTGGGTTTTGGTTTGGTTCTTTAAGTCAATAATAGAAATAAAATAATCAAATGCAAAATATTATTATGCAAACTTGCGTAAAATAAACCACTAAACCCATACATACTGAAACAGGAACGCCCGTACTTCAGTTTTGTGGAGAGCATGGATAACGCCAAGGCGTGTACGGTTCATGCTTTAGAGAGTACGAGAGAAGGGCAGTGAAATGAGTTCATATTTAAAGTGGAACTTGCAGTTTATTTAAAAAATGCATAGAAATTATATCACCTTTTACAGACGAATAGTTGGAATGTCCTGGAAGATATGGAGAAGGCGTCGTTCTGCGGCGTCGGCGTCGTCCCACGGTGGTTGTTAGCCCCTGATGTTGAAGGAGACTCGAACCTGGGGCGGTCGTCTGATGATAGTGCAGCGTGGAATATTTGTTGAGTTTTGTATTCCACTAAGTCCTAATAAAGGAGCAGAGAAATGTAAAACTTTCGCACAGAATGTCAATGGAATCTTACACGACACTTCTCTACCGCACTGCACTGCAAATTATGGCGAGACACTGTTTACTGGTTGAACATGTTCCACCGGGAATGGTGTTGGACACACATTTGAAAAAAGAGATGAATTCAAAACTACAGTTCAATGAAAATGATTAATATTGTTCGTGCAATAGTCACTGTCGAACGTAAAGTGATAGATAATGAAAATAAACTGGAATCTTCTGAGATACAACCGTTTACCGCTTCACGTAATCTCAGTGCAAAAGAAAATAAATTAAGTCCTCACGGACACAGTCTTTGTACTGTTTGTAATGAGCATATGCAATGTTCTAGCACACGCACACGTAGAAATGAGTTAAAGTTTCTGCGAAGACAGAAAGAAAACAATTTATGACACAGTCTTGTAAAAGAGAACCAAGTTCTATTACGGCGCAGTCTTAAGAAAAATCACGTTATTTCTCAGAGATAACTTTTCTACTGAGGCACAATATTACACGTCAATGTAGACACAGTCTTTATGAGGGGAATTAACATAGTCCCTTGACAAGAAATAAAGGTACCGTATTCCACGAATCAGCTCTGTCCTTGAAAGGAAATATCGGCACAGTCTTATGAAAGTATATGTTCGCACAGTTCTGTGAAATGGATTGACACAGTCTTTTGAAAATGAAGGTTGGCACAGTTTTATGAAAGGAATATGTCGACACTGTTTTCTCAGGGAGAAATTGACACAGTCTTTGAAAGAAATGTAGGCACTCTCATTTACGAAACAAAGTGGCACTGTCCATAAAAAGAATCGTTCTTTTATTAGGGAACAATTTTACGAAATAACCTAACACAGTCTCTTGTAGAGGAAACAACGAAAGCACAGTCTTTATGCCCTAAGTCCTTTAAGCACAGTTTCAAAATATCAAGTGATTACTGTACAGTCTCTCGGCTCGACAGACCGATATTATCAGTGAATAATCTTTCGCTTACACGCGAAGTTAGAAACACTCGTATTGCGTACTTTCAAACCCCTGTCCTTAACCGGACAGAGTAACGAGCTGTATCACATCAGCGAGACGACTGGTTCATGACGAAGTACTGTGACACACATTGTGACACACTGACACACTGATCTATTCGAGGCTGGCGACCCCCTAATACTACTCAAGGTGGGACTGCGAGACTGGAAATATGAGCTACAAAAAAATTCATATCCCGGGCATCCTTCCGCCGATTTAAATGAAATTTTGGATATAGCATTTGCTGACCAGGCCCGCAAGGTGACGTTCTCGAAATTAGGTTTTAACCTTCCGTTCGTGATGAAATGCCATAGAATCGAATAGAACTTTCGGTGTGACGTCGCTTGGCCTTGGCAGGCACTCTGTAGCAGCGCTGGCTAGCATGCTGTCACCCATGATGCGCACTCGGCTCGATTTGAATCCATACAGTCGGGTGTTAGTTCGTTCTTCTCGAGAAATACATGAACGCGAATACAGATGACAACGAGCAGAAAATGAGAGCTGATAAGTGTTAAATAAAGTCTGCGTATTCCAGTAACATTACAACGTATTCCGGTGTATTTTGCTATGTGTAGGGCTGATTTCACCTTGTGTTATTTTAGGGAAAGTTTACCAGTTTCAAATATTAATTGTAGTGCTGAGAAGACATGAGGCGAAATATACGATGCTTGCGTATGTTAGAAGTGTCAATTTCTTATAACAGAAATTTTGTCATACTTTTCCTCAAGATGAGGCGTTAAATTTATTGCATTTTTCATCAAATTTTTTCAGACGTAATGAGGAACATGTTAGCAGTAGCGCAGCGAAATTTAGAGGAATTTCATGCACGTTAATTTCGGAGATTTCATGTCTACTTACGTAGAATCAGTTGTGTATGCAAATTGGAAAGGTTTGGTCAAATTGTAATATGTAAATGTCAATAATTAAAATAATTATTTATTTATTTGGCGCATGGCTACATCACTAAAAACAATTAATATTTACAATGAAATGAAATGTCGTATAGCTTTTAGTGCCGGGATATCCCAGGACGGGTTCGGCTCGCCAGGTGCAGGTCTTTCTATTTGACACCCGTAGGTGACCTGCGCGTCGTGATGAGGATGAAATGATGAAGAAGACAACACATACACCCAGCCCCCGTGCCATTGGAATTAACCAATTAAGGTTAAAATCCCCGACCCGGCCGGGAATCGAACCCGGGACCCTCTGAACCGAAGGCCAGTACGCTGATCGTTCAGCCAACGAGTCGGACAATATTTAGAATAATTATCTCATACTAATAACAATAATAATTGATTCCATCCAGCTAGTAAGTTGAAGACAGGAGAGAGTTCGATTTTAATCTACCGCAGCAGTATAACTAAGGTATTTAGCATTAGAGGTTGCCTCAAGACATTTTCTGGCAAGCCAGTTAATCATAAAATTCATATCAAATGTTTGGCCTTGAGAGACAGTCTACTTATTTCATCCAATAATAAGAAAGAATGAATTCAGTCCCCGGAAAAACTTCAAGCAATTGCATCTAAAATGAATCCACATCTCATATAAGAAAACCTGATACATGGAAAGAAATCCTTGATACTCACACAAACAAAATCTTGCAACTGGGTTTGGTAAAATTACCGAGGTAAATAATTTCAAATACTTGGGGTAATCATCCAACCATCTGTATTAACAGAGACAGATTTCTATATTACATGTAAGCCATAGAATCACGTGGAAAATGTACAACAAAAAATCAATATCCTGGAACGCAAGATTAAAAATTTATAACACCGTAATTAATCCTGAAGCATTACACACATCAGAAACCTGCATCATTGGAGAAAGATCACTATCTAAAATAATTAGAAAAGATGAAAGAGAAGTCCTCAGGGAAATATTTGGCCCAGTAAGCATAGAAGTAGTGTGGATGAATAGGAGGTCTCCGGAATTATACAAACATACTGAGATAATATCAGACACAACTGGAAAAAGGCGATTGAAATTGAAATTTGATGACCATATTCATAGAATGTATAATGAAAGACTCGCTAGAAAGATATTTAATAATGCCTCCTCACTAAAAGTCAAGAATAACTGGGTATTCAAAACAGAAAAAAGACTTTTCAAGTAATCAGCAAACCAGATAAAATTATATGGGACACGCCTAGCTTTAGAACGTTAGTGAACATATACATTTTTGCTAAAAACCCAAGATGAGAACACCACTGCATGGATGGAAGAACGGACGAACAGCAAGGGAAGAAGAGAATCTGGGTAGAGAAGAAAGCACACTCATCTAAACAATAAGTACAGTCGCGCTCCTTATTTGGGCACAACATTATGAAATAATAATAAGCAATGGAATGAGTAATAGTTACTATTCATGTGGTATGCTTTGTTTTGTGAAAGGTCAGTCTGCGATAAATTTGACAGAAGGTGATAGCACGTTGTTTGGTCTAATGAGGTTTGAGGTCGATGTTGAAGTCGGTGTCATATGCGTCTGGAGTACTGTATTTCCAAGTGAAGTGAGAAACTTCATAACTGTCCTTAACTGTCGGTGGTAGATACGGTCTATTTTTCCATGAAGTTATGAAACCATGTGATCCAGTTAGTGAGACATGTTCCTAGTAGATATTCCAGAGTTAATAGTGAAGAATACTCGAGGGAAAACCGTCAGGACAGAATGTTTTGAAATATGGTAAGGTCCATGGCTTGAACACTGAATTGGGTCCTATATCCAGAGGGATCATTTGTTCACCTAATAACTCCATTAATACCAGTGACACTCATATCATATTCTACAGATCGCATTAGACTCGAGTTCATTCGTGATGGCAATGATGTTGACCGATATATTGCCTGATAATACAAGGATTTGGATGTAGATTTATGTTGTAATAAAAGGCCGTCAGTGGCGAGATTTGTTTGCTCAATTCTAAGCCAGTAGAGTGCTGCAAGTATAAACCTGTTTCATGAGATAACAGGTGTCCACATTTATATGAGGCGGAACCTGTTCGAAAAAACGGGGGTGTTACAACATGATTGACGTTAAAGTAAACGGGGAGTTATTTGAATTTCAATTCTATTGCATAGGAAAATTATAGAGTGGATTCTCATGAACAGTTCTGAACATTTGACTTTTTTATTCCAGTTTCGATATTTCCATAACACAGTCATAGTTCATATTCCCACTGAGCATTTAAATAATTATTTTGGTGTCAGAAGGATGTCCTTAAATATTTACGATTTCCACTTCTTGATATGTTCGTAGTGCAGCTATGTGTTAAGGATTGTCGATGGCGTGTCCTCCAGTGGAAACGTAGGATGGTGGGTGAAGTGCATGGAAGGGATTCTTGGAATCGCTCGGCCATGCTAGGGCCTCACCTCAATGAGAGGTGAGTATTCTAGTTCGAGAGAGAGTCAGTACCACATGGTGTTCCATAAGATGTTGTAGCACTCTATCATTAGTCCATGGGATATCCATGATTTATGGCCATGTTGTTCATAGAGAATGTGTAATATTTTGCATTTTAGTAGGACTATATAAGTGGACGTAGATGAACTCCGTAACCAATATTGTTTAAGGGTCAGCCATGAGTCGAGTTTATTTTGGAATTTGTTTGAACGTAATAACAAAATGATAGCATGGGTAAAATTGTAGTAGTATAGGATTACTTTTCACAGGTTTTCATAGATTTATTCCAATCACCGACTTCAACCTGTTGTTTTGGTTTGTGATATAACTTCATACATTTAATATAAATAATACTATTTTATGCTGTATAATATTACACACTGGCACTTGAAGTCCTCCAATTTTGGAGGGACACTTTGGTCATCAGGCACATTCAATTAACTTCAGTGAAGGGTCACTTTCGTCATCAGCCACATTCAATTAACTTCAATGTTGGGTCACTTTGGCCATCAGGCACATTTCCTTAACCTTAAACATTTACTTTATTGGATGACCACGATAGCTCACTGATTGAATTGGAGGTTACTCAGATTTAATTGAAGGTCCAGGTAACTCATCATATGCTGATGGTCAGTTAGTGGTCAGCCTACATTAAAAATTATCTGGAGATCACTTCCTGATATTTAGGCGATCGAGAAATCGGAAGCATATTGCACAGTTGTTTATAGAGCTGAGTAAATTGAATCTCATGCTGTTGTTTTCTATTTCTCCACAAAGTGGTTTTCTGTAAATAGCCCTTCAGGCTTTGTTTGTGGTGGATATTAATTTCATCCCGAAATCGTCAAGCTGCAGTGTATTATTAATGTCATGGTCTGCAGACAACTGTTTATGGCCATATTTATAAACACACCCGCCATCATATTTCGTTATTCTTGATTGAATAAACACAGTCAGATGACGTAAGCTTTTAATTTAAGTAAGTAGGCCTTCCTTGATTCCGGATAGTCATGTCTGGAAGTGACCAAGTTTCATTAACATCCCCTGAAATACAAGAGTTAATGATTCATGCTGAAGATATGGAACAGGCAAATAACAGTTTGACATGACTCGCTACGTCTCTTCAACACTTGCAACGTTTAGTTGTAAGAGATTTTTAGTGACATGTGAGGTTTGATTAGAGAAAATTGAGTGGCCATATCTCGGCCACTCAGTAAACGAAAATGGAGAAACTTTTGCAAGAGTATACCACAGTTGTCGACATACGAGTCCTTACTTACAGACGCCTCCTCGAAAACTACGTGATCTTCATGAATACCTACCGACACTGAAGTTGAACTTTCAATTTGCATTCAGAACAGGTTTGCAGACACAATATTATCGTAACAAGAGCCGAAGGAGCAGGTACAGTTTTGAGCTACTGGTCTACTCATAATTAAAGTAACACACCAGTGACATGCGGGAAGGGGAGCACAGGTGTGCTCAGTCTTCAGCAACAATTTCTTCAACTGCATACAATATTTGAAATGGTTCGGTACTTATTTATTCCCTTGAATTGCTTATTCAAACATTTTAATTTTTATCCTGCACTTCTGGTCTTTTACCACTCGCCTTTATCATATGATTCTTCTGTGTTCACCCGGAATACTTCTTAACCGCGCATGTGGACGGCTCCTTAATGTGTGTTACTGAGCACACATCTAATGACGTCCGAAAACAGAATGTCATCCATGGCTTAGAACAAGCGGGTGTCACATATCTGTGATTGATGAGGAGATAACTCCTGAAATATCCTCTGCTCCTTTCGCACACGGACCTGCCATTATGTTACCTGAAGATTCTCTCAGAGAAAATGGCAAAGAGGGAAGGGCCACTCTCCGGTGTACATCACGAGTTGTGCCGAAAAAGTTCCGTTCTCGCTGAAGAACTTTCTACTTCTCTATTGTTTGCGATCACGTGTCTGGCTACAGAATATGAAGGTCTCGTAGAACTCCGAACACTCGTGCAGTAACGGGACATAAAGCAAAATTACATTATTACTTAAACCCGTGCACCTTCATCCCGGCGTCACCTAACGCTAGTGCGCTGTCTCGCCCGTGTGCCCGGACAGCTTGGTGCTGCGTGCGAACGATTTACCACAAAACACGGAGCAGTGCGCCAACTCCCCCGTGAGGTTCACTTGTGCACCGGTAAGTTAGATTATTCCTTGAACATTTTATCGCATTAATGAGCACCTGTGTGCATTGGCACTTGTGTGCAATGATGGTTACACGATCTGGCTGAAGATATCGCAATACAATCTAACAGTAGGCTACTCGTCTGTATGCGTCTGCTTGTGTTTCGAGAGTGCAATTCTCCCGGAAAAGTGCTTAATACAAATACTGTAGCTGTGTGGCTACTTGCCCATGTGACATGCTAGTTCTTGATGAAGGACTTGCCACATATTTTGCAACAGACGTCTTGTCGCCCGTGTGACTACGCAGGTGACGTGTTAAGTTGGATTGTGTGTTGAATGACTTTTCGCAGACATTGCACCAGTACGGCTTCTCACCTGTGTGAGTTAGCATGTGACGCACAAGAGTGCCTTTCTCGTTGAAAGACTTGCCACAGACACTGCAACAGTACGGCTTTTCTCGTGTGTGTGTCCTCACATGTTTCGGGAGTAGGCGTTTATCGTTGAAGTGCTTTCCACATATATTGCACCAGAACGGTTTCTCCCCTGTGTGAGTCCGCATGTGAACTGCTAAGTAGTCTTTCCGCCCAAAGGATTTGCCACAGACATTGCAACAGAACGGTTTCTCTCCTGTGTGAGTCAGAGTGTGAACTGCTAAATGGATTTTCCGCCCAAACGATTTGCCACAGACATTGCACCAGAATGGTTTCTCTCCTGTGTGAGTCCGAGTGTGAACTGCTAAGTGTTTTTTCCGCTCAAAGGATTTGCCACAGACATTGCACCTAAAACAACGTGCTCCGCCATCAGAAGGATGATGATCTGCGTTGCTCACATCGGGTCTCGATCTACAGCGACAAAATAAAAACCATGTGACCAAAAGTTCAACAATCAACTCAACTACAACTCTCACACAAAGGAATTGCTATTGAACATTCCTCTCACTGATAACCCATCAGAGAGTTCCTTACTCATGAACATCACATTCGTGAAAGTAAACCTCATCTGAGGTCAAATTCAGAGTATAATATTAAATTTTGAAAGCTCTTACTTGTTTCTCTCGAATCACGATATCCTGCGCAAGAAACTTCTGACGATTTTGGAACGTGCGAGCTCATAGACTACCTTAATTAAAGAATGCATGAGAAGTGGTCCAGCCTAAAAAGGAGAAATGCAAGCTCTTTAATCTGGCACACATTTATCTCTTGAAATCTGAATACATCTGTTCTCCTGCATAATGTACTGCATTTGGTTTGGAGTTTTGATCTTCTTCAACCACTCTGCGCTTTGTGGCAAGCAAGTAATAATTTTTGTAAATACCCTTGTTGCTGAGGTAGTTTTAGAGAATCAGTATTGTAGATATTAATAAAATTGAGATCATTGTTAGCCGAGAGTCAGCAAGATCTGCTGAACTAAGGCTAACTTTTATGAATGTTATTTACAGTCACGGAAACATACATTTTTATTTGTACATTTTTATCATATCAGTGTAGCATTCTATTACATCACAGTGTGGTTATTTCTAATTACATAGCTTTGATGTGATATCAACTGAGCGGACCTACAACTAGGATGGCTTTGTTAGTAGTGTTTTATTACAATGTTCTGATATCCCGAATTTGAACCCAAATGCAAACTATCATGTCTCCGAATATTCTAGTAGTGTTTCTTTAACACTACAGCTAGAAGGAGCATGAAAATCAAGGCTAGAGTTAAAATTCGAGAGGACAGGACGTTGAATTTCACCGTAGTGAATATTGGGGCTATGTGAAAGAAGGAAAGAGATTCCTTTTATTTGAAAAGTTCATGGGCAAAGTGATTATTTTGAGTGGAATGATAACATCATAGGATAGCATCCAACCCTGTGGCTGTCTCCCCACCACAGATTGGTTCTATATACTTTAGGAAAGAAGAGCAAGAAATACAAATTTCTTGGTTAAAGGTGAGATCAGGAACATGGGAAAAGTCGATCAAGCAGGGCAAAATACTTTGTAACATGAAGTGGCACTTCCCAATTTATGCTGTGTGAACTAAGTTCGCATGGCCCAGTCGAATGCATGGCTTCCTCACAAGCAAAGTAGTGGGAGGCTTCACCATGTGTTGTTACTGCACTCTTAGGAGAAAATAAGTGGACAAATAAAAGTAGGACAATGATTCCAGATACGACAGGCTAGGCCTCTTGATCACCTAACAAGATATTGATGTTTACATCACTAGACAACAGGGGGACAGAAAAGATGACACTGGATTGTATTGGCATATCACGCCAAGTAAACGGTGCAAATGTCTGTGGCCATTTTTCTTTACGTGACTATGTGATTTTTGTCACAAGTGATTTATCAGGTTCACAGTTAGTTATTCAATAAAATGGTATTTAACTTTGCCCTGATAATCATTCTGCACGAACCAGCTACATTGCTGAAACACGTGGCGCGTCCCAGGTGACGGATACGGGTTCCCCACTGGCCTGCTGGCAGACTTCAGCGAAATATAATAGCTCTCGCGGACCAAACACGCACAAAGTCCTCAATGGTAACTTTGGTGGACATCGAGACGTTCGATACGAAGCTGTTGGCAGAAAAAAGGTACTGTGCCTTTTTGGAAGTTAATGCAGAAAGGAGCGTAGTGTTTCTTCTCTAGAGGTGCGGCTACAAAAGCGTCTGTAACCCATGTCCGGAGTGGTGTAACTACCTGCTGTCAAGAGCTCTAAAATGCTACAAGGCAAGCCGGTCGTAAAATAATATTGACACATGATTACAGAAATATGTCTCATAGAATCAGAACCATGGTTAGGGCGTCCTCTTGAAGGGATGCACGTTGGCAGTGCCCAGTCAGCATGAAAAGTATGCAAGTGTTACCGTCACACGGGCTGTGATGGCTAAGCAAGCGAGTACCCCCATTCGGTATCGCATCACTGAACTATACCCGGATGAAGTACCAAATTAGCCACAGCACTTTACAGAAGACATATAGGCATCTGTGAGGTGCAGGAAAAAGATGGAGTGGTGAAAAGTCATGCGAAATGGGGTGCGATTACTAACGGATGTACAACGGAAGCCAAAGAACAAATAATGGTGTTGGCATTGTTATATCAGCAAATTTTGACGTTTCAGACTCCGAGGTGCAAAAGTATGACAATCGCTTGATGTAACTCGTCTACATTGGGGAGAGAAGGAAATGCTAATTTTTCAGTGGAACGCTCCAAACCTGGCCAGAGCGCGGAAACCAAAAATGCCTTCTCAGCACTGCCTAACAAGAAGACCGCTGACTATCTTATCGTTGCTGGTGAAATGAATGGACATGTCGGACCGAGGAAAGAAGAACACACCGTCCATGGCGCAAATAGATATGGACAGAGGAACGACGATGGCCAAAAATTCCCGGTTATGCAGAACATGATAATCGCAAACACACAGATCAAAAATCGTATATTCATCTAGTCGCGTACTACAGTGGCTCCCATCCAACTCACATGGACTACATCCTCGTCAGAGGAAGGAATCTCAAGGATGTTCTACAGGCAACAGTTGTTCCTTACGAAACCAATGTGATGCAAACTCTACCTGTCACCTGCAGGCTGTGGATAACGTTACCAAGAGCCCTATATTTCGCTGGAAATGGACCAAATGGGATCAAATGGTGGTGCCTAAAGAAGGAGGCCATCGTTGTTGCAAAAGTTAAAATGCCACGAATCACCGCAGATGAAATGAGCCTGACTAAACTGAAAGACGCCGCACTCTCTATTCCTGGTAAAACTAAGTCAGGGCGACGACAACGGAGGATTAACTATGACACGTGGCTTCGGAATGACGATGTTAAGTGTGCAGCACAGTTGAAGAGCTCTTGCTTGTTGGAATGCCTACAAAGCAGCCACTAGTAAAATGAACGAGATTGTTGCTGTAACAAAAGCAAACCGGTAAGCAGGACTATATGAGAAACTTGAATGCACGAAATCGAGCGGAAAATTTAACAAGTAGTCAAACCGAGGCATCGCAAAATGGAAGAAGTCCAACGTTTTTATGGCATCAATGAGGAAACAGACGATTTGCTATTCGACTGGCGGTAACCGCGAATACACTGGCGGAATTATTTTGACAAAATTTCAATCCTGGAATTTCCATATTTACCAATCCCCATCACCTCCGCTGTTGAAGGGCCAATGAAGGAATATGACGTCACCGCTGAAAGAAATGAATTCAGGGAAAGCCATCTGTCCCGATTATCTACGGCAGAGTTTTGTTTCTCTAAATGGGGGAAGCAGCAGTGTGGTTAAAGGAAGCTTTTCAAGCAGATCATCAAAGAGGGTCAAAAATCCAACAGACTGGCGACGGAGTAGCCATTCAAAGTAAAGAAAGCCCTGCCGATTTTTCTAATTACCACCCTATCATACTTCTGAGCCACGCAATGGCAGATTTCGAACAAATCTTCGACAAAAGTATTAGCAATTTAGCCAAACATACAACAAGCCAACCTGGATTTGTGTAAAATTGTGGCGTAACAGGAGCAACCCACGCTGCTGGGCTGTTACTCGAGAGACGCTGTGAAAAGAATAAGATGCTTCATCACGACTTTCTGGACCCTGAAATGGCCTTCCATCGGGTACCTCATAACCTAATCAGTCAGCGCTACAACAACATAGGCATTCCAGAGCACCTTGTTGAGAGGGTAAAAATGCTCTACGAAGAAACAAGGAGTTATTTCCAGCTGCCGCAGAAGCATCTAATGAATTCTGCATAACTGTAAGATTCCACCAAGGCGCTGCATTATCACCTTTGCTGTTCATTCTTGTGATTGACTCCATTATATCAGACCTGCGCAGTCTGATACCATGGATATTTCTCTATGCAAATAATGCCATTTTGGCTGCAAGGAACAAGCTTGATCTCCAGCGTCAAGCAGAAGACTGGAACAATCGACTAGCGCAATATGTCCTGCGCCTCAATAAAAAGAAGACAGAATACATGTCATTACATCGTCGAGAAGTTGGAACCATGCATGTTGACGGTGAAGATATAGCACGAGCAGAGACATTTAAGTATCTTGGCTCCACAATCTCTGATGATGGCCGACTTACTGATGAAGTCAACTTAAGGATATACAAAGCCTGACTGAAGTGAAGAATGACAACGGGTGCCCTTGCTACCGGCGAATGAAGGACCATCTAAAATCTAAGATCTACTGAACTTATCCGTCCTGTCCTCTTCTACGGCAAACAATGTGTGGCCAGGTAAATAGGTACAACGCCAACTAAGCATCA
The DNA here is from genome assembly GCF_040414725.1 of Anabrus simplex. Classification (NCBI taxonomy): domain Eukaryota; kingdom Metazoa; phylum Arthropoda; class Insecta; order Orthoptera; family Tettigoniidae; genus Anabrus; species Anabrus simplex. The sequence goes on from NC_090279.1 coordinate 35,258,251, forward strand.
TGGAAACGAAGATGCTTAAGAGGAAGGCTGACATAACAAGAATGGATCACATTTCAAATGATGTTTCAGTAAAACCTCGTTAGTTCGAAGCCATTGGGATGCAAAAATCGGACTTCAAATTATGCGATTTCGAATTAACCACCAAGCCATAGTTTAGATATGCCAACCCTTGCCGCGACACCAAGTATTCTTAAGACCTGTTACTGCATGCAATTAACTTTGATACACAGTTTGAACGTTTCAAATCCCATTGAAATAATTATTTCTGAAATGTATCCAACAGTATTCAAATAACGCTCTTGGACAACTCACTGACAAACATAACCTCATGCAATGAAAGGAAAAATAGTATGATTCAAACACGAGAAGAAATCTATGCTAGCTCCCCTGTCCTCTATTCATTGAATTACTGTGCTGTATGCATTTTAGATGTCCTGTACTTGCAAGGAAAGTACGTACCCGATGTCCTCAAAACACCGTGGCTTATCGAACTTTTCTATGACGACGGGAGAAATTTTCTCGCTTTAGTCTGCATTACAAATTTACAACACAGTACAGTGACGCTATGCTTTTACGATTTCCCGCTATGGCATCTCTCTTGAAATTCTTCCAGTAATTGCCGCGTCACAAAGTATTCTCAGACCCATTAATGCATGCAATCATTTTGATTCACAGTTTACAACTTTCATATGCCATGGAAGAAGCTATTTCCAAAAAGTATCCAAAAGGGTGCATTTAGGTTATTCAAATAATGCACTTGGATAAATCACTGGCAAACATAACCTTACAAAACAAAGGAAAAACACATACGATTCAAAGACGAGGACTTATTATGCTGGCTCCATTGTGCAAATGTTTCATTTTTAGGTTTACTGTACTGTTTGCATTTTAGATGCCTTTTACTAGCACGGGAAGTGCCCGACGCCCTCAAAACATCGTAGCTTATTGAACTTTGCTACGACCAGGAAAGAAAGTCTGTCGCTACAAGCGCGCTGCAACACAGTACAATGACACCCACCCTTGTACGATTTCCCGGCTTGCACCCTCTCCTTTAAAACCAAGTACATTTGAACTCGGCATTAAAAAATGCAGTTTCATTGGCATTTACAATATTGTTCGGTGCGTATGAACTGCTTATACGCACGCTTTTTCGCCAACTGTTAGCACCGCCAGTGTTCGCGGATTCTACTTTTCCGCACACTGCCTGCTACGTGATATTGTACCGTTCCTTAAAACGCTGAATACAAAAGAATTACGATTTTACTCAAACTTAGCAAATACGAAGCACACTGTGAACACACCGAAGTGAGTGAAAGTATGGAAAGCTACTCCAGCAGATACAGGAAGACGCATTCTATCATAACCGGGATAAATTTTGAATTTAAAATAATCTGAAAAATACTAACGTTCTTAAATGTTGAGGCAGTTTTGAATTAAAAGTCTGAATTTCGGTAATGGAAAACGACACTGTTCTTCGAATTACGAATTTTTCGTATTTCGAATTAAGGGTTTAAATAACATGCAAATCACCTCATGTTTCTGGGAAAGGGAGATGCTTTGAATTAGGCGGGACTATGAATTAACCGATTTCGAATTATCGAGGTTCTGCAGTATTAGAGAACGTTTTGGCATTTGAAGAATGGCATGTGCGCAGGTTTGGGCATGTGTTGCGTGCAGAGGACGATATATTGGGAAAGTCAGCGTATACACAGGAATTCGGTGAAAAGAGGTGCAAGCGACGAACAAGACAGCATAGGACAGATAAAGTGCACAACGACCTGGAAGCTGTGAAACTACATATATACATGGCCCGAAACCGAACTGGAGAGAATGAATCACAACACCGGACCCTGCCACCAGGCAGGACTAACACTAAAGAAGCAGAATAACAAGAAGCAGATTGATGAATATTCTGTTATAAACATGGGATACAATGGATATTTTACACATCCTATCATTCAACTGAGTATGTTCTAATTCTCTCCCCTAAAGCCTATGTCCAATATCTAAAAAGACTTATTATCACAAAATACAGTAGTGTTCGAATGACCGAACGCTTCTCGATTTTGTGCATAAGTGACTCCTATAAATGCATTATAAGGAAAAATATATATAACTCAACAAAATCAAAATTTCAGGATTAGCTGTATTAATCAGGAGTGACAGTTTGAATATAAAGAGAAATTCTATGAGTACCAACAAGAGGGGAGTCCATCAGTTAATTCTAGCCTGAATGGAATTTTGTAATTCATATTTCTCCATACATCCGTCGTAGATAGCAGACGTTCAGAATAATCAATTCGTTATTTTCACCCCAATCAAGTCTATAAATATGAAGACCATGGAGGAGTGGCACAAAGTGGTCAGCTCAGGGCCATGTGACACTCGACACTCTACAAGTGGAAGGAAACGGCATCACTAAGTGGTTAGCTCAAGACCATGTGTCCCTACCCAAACAGAAGTTAGCCTCATCACTAATTATATAGCTCAGGGCGATGTGCCTCTCCAGTAATGTAAGTTAATCTCATCACTAATTGGTAAGCTCAGAAGTATGTGTCTTTCCACAAGTCAGCGATTAGGAAGTTTTCTGAATCTTAAAACCTGTTCTTCTATAACTCAGTACCAAATTAACATGGCAAATCTTTTTGACATTTTATAAGAGGTCATTTAAATTGCTGAATGATATTTGTAGACTGTCGAAATGAGAGTCCGGATAACATAGCACATGAGGTAAGATATAAAACAAAGTGGGAAGCAGTAGATAAGATCCGGTCGACTGAATCCTTCAGAAGCATCTAAAATCTATGATATACAACGGACTATGCTATAAAGACAATGGAAAGTCCTCTGCCTTGTATAACAAAGAAAAAGAAAACACAGAAATCCTGTTGCTTTGCTGGTTCGAGAGTGCCTCAGCGCAAGATATGTTTAAAGAATGTGCATTTTGTGTGTGAAAAGTAGTCATAAGCAACATTTTTATTGGTGGTCATAACACAAGATTGTTCTCTAACCTAGCCTATTTTGTCCTGCTACACAAGAATTACAAAGCAACAGCACAATTTGAACCTCTAAAAGTTGACGTATTTGGGCGATGTTTAGATGTGTGCATGGTTCTATTCTGACTAATTACAGAGTGTAAGCTGGTACTGGGCAGTTCTGAGGACTGAAATGAATATTTCTTGCCACTAGTTGTGAATGTACAGTAGGAACAAGTCAATGCGTCAGATAACTGTCGAGAAGGCTCTAACCACCCACAAAATCAGATAAACCTTTCAGAATTCATAGTTTCCATCACTAATCTGGTTTGAAGTCAAACCTTAGGCTATGACTAGTCATTGCAGGACCTGCCGACACAAGGGCTCGGTTGAGAGCACCAATCCGAGATTATACAATCATTTCCCAGGGATTATCAATGATCGTTTCACACAGTGACCAACAAACATACATACATACATTTATTGAACATAACAGGCGACTTCGCCCCTATACATGTTCACATGCAGAGTAAAATAAATAATAAATAATAATAATAATAATATCATATACCGGTGTTATTCAAAAATGCTTGCACAGCTCTCTGGCCGCATTAAACCTGCATCATCACACATACGTAGAACTACAGAAAGCCACCCTCCTGAGCACCTGCCACATTGTGAGAAAGTTCCTAGGAACGACTTTTCCTCTGACTCACGCCAAACAGCATGAAGTTCCAGGCCGCAGTTCCAGTAATACTGAAGAACAGATTCCCAAAACGGGGACATAAGAAGCCTGAAGTTGTTTGTATTTATTGTATAAATGTATATGTTGTAATTATTTCTGTTGTAAATATTTGTACATATATGTACCTGTAGTTTCATAATCAAGAGGGCGACTCCTTGCTTAGGCCGAGTCAGCCCATTATGTTACCGGCACAAGCCGAGCCTTCCTAAATTGATACAAATAATAATAATAAGGATGATAATAATAATAAGAATAATATAGTCTAGCAGTCCTTAGCTGTAGCAGTCACTCACTCAATGTTCAAACATATTCATCCAGTGTCCTTATTGTGCTCTGTACTTGCGTCACATTATTGTTCCTGACCTACACCTAATCAATAAATCAAACAACAACACTCAGCATTTCAGCACTTGCATTCCAGCTAACTTTAAAACAAACAGACCATGCAATCCTGTATCATTACCCAACTCCACATAACTAAGAACTCGGTCCCTATATTCCCTAATCCATTAGAATTTTATCATACTATCCCCTTCCCTTATATACATAACTATTCCACCCCCTATTCCCCTGCCCACCCTCTAACTCACTCTCCTTCATTTTACTCTCACAGGCCTTTTTTGTCGCACATAAATACCTGTTCAATTCACCCCCTTTTTCCCATTGTTTAATAATCCATCTCAGGACTGCGTTCTCATCCCCTCTCCCCAATATTTCCCGATGCTCGGCACTCAATAATCCATGTCTTACCCCCTCGTTACCTCACAGTCTCTTAGCAAGTGAAAATCATCATTCACATCTCCGCAAAGTACACACCTTGTCTTATCCCTCCCCTGTATCCACCCTGTATTCCTTTGCAAACCTAAAAGCCACCACATCATCCCATACCGTTTTGACCTATCGACGTATCTAATATTCAACCCTGCTATCTCCTCTATTTTCGTCAAAACAGTCAGCGAGTTTCTTAGTCTGCTTTCCCCAATAATTTCTGCCTATGGATATCTCTAATTCTCCTTTCCAGTATATTCATCCCTCTCACTTCTGTCTTCGACCAAACCTCGCCCCACAGGTGTCCTAATCCTATCCTCTCCAAATATCCCTTTATTTTTTCTAACCATCCACCCTTATACATGCTCTTACATTGCTGTGCATACGCTGCCTGTAATACCCTCCCACCTTCCTGTCTTTTTAAATTCATCCAGTATCTAACTATTCTTTTCACACCCTCTGATTCCAAATCCTCCCCACACATTAATTCCTCCCCTACATTTGCTGTACACCTCGGTAAGCCCATTACTAACTTAGCAAAACTACTAACAATCCTTCTTAGTTCCTCTCTGTTCTCATCCAGTCCCCAAACTTCTGCGCCGTATAATACCCTCCCAAAGATTATCGACCTGAACACTAACCTCAGTGTTTTATAACTGATCCCCGGGTATTTGACTAGCAAATTTCTGACTGAGGCTAAGGCTGCCAATCCTCTGTATTTCACCCTTTTGATCTGGTCACTCCAAGTTCCTTTATCATTAAAAATAACTGCTAGATATTCCAACTTCCTTACCTGTTCCAATCTATCTCCCTGAATTACCCAATTACCTTCTATCTTTCTTCTTTTGTCCACCTGGACTACTAATATTTTAGACTTATTTCCATTAATTCTCAATCCCCATTTCCTCGCAAATAGCGTCGCTGACTTTAAGGCACTATTCATCGCCCCTGAAGTTAGCGTCATCAATAACACATCATCCGCAAATATCAGTCCTGGTACTTCTAAACCATTAATTACTGGCACAGCCCAATTTTCTGCCCCAAACCCCTCTAAAATATCGTTGATAAATAAAATAAACAGTATTGGCAATAACTTGCATCCTTGTTTTAAACCCACCTTGGACTCTAATGGTCCGCTCAGTCTCCCTTCTCCCAATTTTACACAAAACCTGACAACCCTATATATTCCTTCCACTGCCCTCAACATCTTCTCCGAAATCCCTAGCCTGCCTAATTTCTCTAATAGGGCCTCTCTATTCACCTTGTCAAAAGCTTTCTCAAAATCTATTGCTGCTACATAAACCGTACTTCTAGCCATATTCTTATACTTTTCTAGAATAGTCTTTACTATCATTATATTATCCACTGTTCTTTTCTTTTTCCTAAATCCCCCATGGTAATCTGTCAAAATTTCATTTTCTTCCACCCACCCGCTTATTCTGTTCGCTAACACCCCAGTATATATTTTACTCAAAGAATCCAACAGAGCTATACCTCTATAACTGTTCACATTGTTCCTACTACCCTTCCCCTTGTATATAGGACATATAATTCCTGTTTCCCATTCCTTAGAGTAATTACCTCCCTCAAATATCCTATTGAATAGTTTAACCATGCCCTCTATCATTATCTCATTTTTGCTAATTTCCTTCCAAAACTTGTTATTTATACCATTACACCCCCCGGCCGACTTCGCTCTGGCTCTGCTTATCACTCTCAAGATTTCCTCCCTTGTGATTTCTTTATCCAGGTCATAAATTGCCACTCTCCTATTCCTCCAAATTACTTCTTCTCCCAAACCTCTCCATCTTTCATCCCCCTTTTTCCCTAGTAATTCATCAAAGTGTCTGACCCATTGCACTTCCTCAATACTCGTTTTCTCTATATTCCTTCCACCCTTAATAATTTTATTAATCTTATCCCAAACTCTCTCAAAATTGTTTGTCTTGCAGTCATTATTTATGGCTTCCATTTGTTCCTCTAACCACGTCTTTTTTGTCTCACAAATTTTCTTTTTATACTCCTTCCTCAATCTACAGAAAAACTCCCTTTCTTGGCTCCCACCTTTCCTTCTATATTCTCCTAACGCGTCCATCACCTTCCTCCGCATTCCTTCACACTCCCTATTAAACCATTCTTCTCCCTCTTTCTTATTTCCCTTTCTAGCTTTCGCCTTCTGCGCTATTATCTTCATTGGATGTAGCAGCAATTCCAAGGCTTTATCAGTATTATTCTCTTCTAACGCCCCTTCCCACCCATATTTCAGAAGTTGTAACTCTTCTTTTACTACCCTATTCCAGTCCCGGCCCACCTTCTCTGTCCATTTATACTTATTATAACCACTCCCTCATTTATCATTTGTCTCATCTTCCTTCATTGTACACTTCTCTTCCCCCTTTTCAGCATAACCCTCACCGGGAAATGGTGTGATTCAATCCAGTCTCTTATTTCCATTCTTACAACTTCCTCAATCATCCCTTCCGAACTTAAAACCATATCTATCACACTTACCACCCTTCTCAGTAACATATGTCAATTTCCCCGTCCTGTCACCCTCTATCCACCCATTCAGAATATACAAATTTCCCTCAGCACACATCTCTAGGAGCTTCTCTCCATAACTATTAGTAATTTTGTCCTCACTCCTTCTACTTTCCAACAAACACATTCCATCCTCCCTACTATAAACTGGGCTCTGTTCCCCTATTCTCGCGTTCCAATCCCCGAATAACAACATATCCTCTTCACCTGGAAACATTCCCCTTATCCTACCAATATCTACCAGTAACTCTTCAAAAAAATATTTATTTGCATATGCTGAATTACTAGGGTGGCAGTAAACAAAAGCTAGATTTATTTTCTTCCTCCTTCCCTCACCCCCTCCCATATTCAATCTCAACCATATGGTTTCCATCATATCGGTCTCTATCTCCTCTACTCTTTCACCAATTTCTTCCCTAATTAGAACTATCATCCCTCCTGGTCCTCGTCCCTTATTCCTCTCTTTTCTTCTATATTTATATTTTATCACAAACCCCTTCCATGAAATCTCCCTCCCTGTTTCCAGCCACGTCTCCAAGAGTGCCACAACATCAAAACTTTCAATTACTTCCCGAACTTTCTTGTTTCCTAATTTGTTCCTTAGTCCCTCAATATTCACACATCCTATTTTCCAATATAGTTATAACTTTCCCTCCCTCCCTTCTAGGTCTCCCCCTCTATTCTTGCTTCTAGTAGTTATCGACCTCTCATCCCTCATCTCCATTCCTCCTCCTTTAACCAACCTATACCGTTCCATGTCTTCTGTATCTTCCATCCCTTTACGTACTTTTCCCCATATGTCTTTTAAGCTCCTACTTCTGACTTTACTCATAATTTTTTACCTTCCTGTCGATCTGCCTCCTCTTGTCCTTTCCTGTTCACTACACCACTGCACCCTGCTCTCACTGATTCTTGTTGCTCACCCCCACTTACCCCCTCACTATTCTGGACTTCTGAATCCATCTTCCCTTGTCCTTTCTTGCTCACTGCAACACTACACTCTACTCTCCCAGTTTCTTGCTGCTCACTCTCACTGTCCACTTCACTATCTTGATCTTCTGTCTCCCGTCTGCACTGCCCATTCTCTTCTGAGATGCTCTCCTCTCCTGCCATGTCTCTCCTCCTCTTCTTTTCTTCTTTCTTCCCATCTTGCCTTGTCATCTCAACACCCTCAAGCCTCTCGTTTTCGTCCATCTCCTTTAGCTTCGTCACTGAATGTACTCTAACCCATCGCCCGTTTGTCACCTCCAACTTCAGACCTCTTATTCGGGCCTTTAGCCCCTGGTTCCTCGCTCTCCATAGGTGCCTATTCAAGATCCTCATATTTTCACTTCCTTCTCTTCCCATGTCTCTTTTCACCCTTATTTTCTGACCCTGTAAATTCTTACTGTTACCTACCACAATTTCTGCCATTAGGGTAGATAAAAATTTTCCCCTAATTGGCCTCCGACCTTTAGTTTTATTAATTCTCTCTACATCGTCTATGTCAACACTACTGAAATTTATCTTCATTGTATCACGTATAACTTCGATCACCTTGCCTATCAGTTCCACCTTGTCCTCTCTTACATCTTCCTCAACTCCATACATAAATATGGCTTTCTTCCATCTCTCCTGCTTGTACTCCTCCCCCTTCTTTCTTCATCCTCATCATCTCCTCTTTCAAATATTTCACTTCCCCTCTCAATAACTCGATTTCTTTCTCATTATTATCTACTCTTCTGCTTGATTCCTCCGTCCTCGTTTCCAGCCATTTCTTCATGTTGCCTATCTCCTTTCTCTGCTCCTCCATCATGTCCTTTATTTCCTGGCATTTCTCCTGCATGACTTCACTCACAACCACCCTGAGTGCGACCAAATCCTCTGTGTTATATTTTCCACTGGTATTTGGGCCTGGGTTTAATTCCACCCCCCCAATAACCAGTAGCACCGCTACCACTGCCACTACCAGCACCGTTTCACTCATTTTTAATCCATCTATACTTATCACCAATCCATTCTTGTTCTCCTTCTTCCGTTTTGCCTGCCATTTGCCAATAGCGGCCCGGTATTGCTCGATGCCAACCATATTCACCGCACGCACTACTCTACACGACCTCTCTCCTCGACCGCTCGAGCTAGACTGAGTGACCAACAAACGTGTGAGAGCAAAAAATTAATTACCAAGTAGTCCAATGGCACACCTACAGTTCAAAAACCATTACTACATTACATGTTTGAAAACAGGACATACACCTGTGCTCCTTTCTAATGTCAGTGATATAAATTACAATTTTGAAATAATATTATATCCTTACATTATGTCCGACTCCTTGCCTGAACGGTCAACGTACTCGCCTTCGGTCCAGAGGGTCCCGGGTTCGATTCCCGGTCGGGTCGGGGAATTTAATCTTAATTGGTTAATTCCAGTGGCACGGGAGCTGGGTGTATGTGTTATCATTATCATCATTTCATCCTCATCATGACGCGCAGATCGCCAGCGGGCGTCAAACAGAAAGACCTGCACCTGGCGACCCGAACCCGTCGTGGGATATCCCGACACTAAAAGCCATACGACATTTCATTTCATTACATTCTTATTTACTTACTCTTACAAGATAATAAATTCACTTACTTGACAAAATCTGAAATTTTTTTAGGCAACCTGCACAAATTTAAAACATTTTTAGCTGTCCATTTTATTAGATTATACTAATTGTGTAAATGTGTTTGCAATCAACACACTACAAGCACTTGACTGACAATGAGCACCAAAATGAATAGTGGGAATTAGCAACAATCAGCAAGTGTGACCACAACACTGGAACAAACAAAAATTCAATACCATGATATTTTTTAATGCTTACAAAAATGTGGAACTTTTATTTGAAAACTATGATATGTAAGATGTAGCACTACTGATCTGAACATTTCATTTCTACAACACAAATGGAGGAATCTGACTTAACACACAAGAGAAGAGAAAGGATGTTTTTAAAAATCTAACCAAATAAATAATTTAAATATGACATTTTTTGGAGTTATCACACTATTAAACTCAGCCATCATTATACTGATCAGTGAACCCAATTATGTTAGTTTGAAATTATTATATTGTTTACAATGTACATAATACCTAACATTTTTGTATTTGTAGATTTAGTTTATAATCTACATACATGGCTTTTTCTGTGTGTCACTGTTCGTATGAACGTATAAAATTACTGAGAATATCTGGAGTTAATAGATGCAGAGAGCATTTCAGATGATAAGAATGTGATGAACAAATGATGCAGTGACAGTGAAAGAAGGAACACATTTTCATGGTTGCTTACAGGTATTGTAAACAAATACACTTCAAAAATATATAGCATTACCAAAGATTCTTTTTGCAGATATATATTCAATAAAACTACATGATGAAACACTAAATATGAACTTCAAATTAGATAATTTTAACCAGTAGAATTTAAGGATATTAGTGTTCCTTGTAAATGAGGATTAAACTGATGAATATGGCCATGTTTTGGAGATAAACCAACCACTACTGAACACTACTATGAGTAGGTACAACTTATTCCATACTGTATAGGATTTGTAGTGTACATACTTTGTTTCTTCTTTGATGTATGGCAACAGCTGATCATCAGTATGTTCTTCTATGAATATTTCCTCCTTAATATCTTCAGAAGGCTATAAGTAAGAATAAAGAAGGGAATAAAAATATATAGGCCTAAACATGAAACAGCTGAGAAAATAAATTTCATAGTGGCACAAGAAGAGTATAATTAATTAATCTCCCATTTTGAAAATATAAGAATGGAAAGAAACAATCAAATCAAAATTACTTTAAATGCAAAGGAGGTGTATACCTTGGTGGCAAATGGCACACAAAAATACTTTATTATCAAGCACTAAATATTAAATGAACAGAGAAGATGACAATTTCCTAAAATTGAGTATTAAACAATAAACATTAAGTTTTTTCTACAAAACACACAGCTCATTCCTTATGAATTTATGTTATTTACAAAATTCTACTCATAATACCTTCTGTATTTACGAACATAATCAACTCATATACAACATGTGGAATTACTTCAAATAATACTATATAATTACTATTAGAATAAAATTTGCACTGCATTTTTTAATTATATTTTTTACCCTGATTGGAACCCAACTTGTATAACGACCTGCTGCATCTTAACACGAGTCCCTTTCCCCACCGCTTTTCAGACAACTGATAACAGAGATAAGAATGTGAAAAGGAACACACTGTAGAATAACAGTGGATATGTAGCAATAGAAAAGGAGGAACCTTTGTAAATATGAAAACTAAAAAGTGCCTACAGATTTGTGAATATTCAGCAGAGTATAAATGTACACATGCATGTGGGGATAGAGGCACAACTGTGTCTGTGTACATGTACAGTTTAAGGAAAATAAATAATAATAATAATAAACACTATCTCCAAATATTACCCAATACTATTCCTTGCTTCTGTTTCTCTTTCTGTGATCCCTATTTCCACAAAGACTAGCTATTTTCTTCATCCTCTTATATTTACATTCCCCTGTTCCCATCTTTCTATACATGACTTGACTTGTCACCTCTTTGCTCATTTCCATGTTCCTTTATGCTTTCTTTCCCAAAACAATTCAAAGTAATGTCAAATAATCCCACATTATTCCTAGCACCTTCCCAAAAAGTATAAAATGCTTATATCATAACCATTGAAATACCCATCATCCACCTCTGTACATCACATTAAGACCAAAAAACAAAAAATAATCAACGTTGCAATCAATGAATAAATGAATGAATGAATGAATGAATGAATGAATCAATCAATCAATCAATCAATCAACAGCATTTATGTCTGTCGGTTGTTTATGTTGAAAAGGATTGTGGAAATGTATCAAACAACTCCCTTGGCAAATTATTTCATTCACTAAATCATCTTCGTATAAGTGAATATTTACCTAAATTTGTGTCCTTGAATTCCAACTTATCATCATGTTGTGAACTTTCCAACATCTAATACAGAACATAACGTAAATTTATTCATCAACTAATGTCATTCTATGCCATCTCTCCAATGACATCTCAGAATATACTGTTTAATCGAACAGCTTTTCTCCTTTCTCCAAGTCATCCCAGCCGAAACTTTGCAACATCTCTATACCGCAACTTTTTCATCTTTCCTGTTCTCTAATCAAGTAATACTGGTGATGGTCTCATATTCTCATTGTGGCCTTGCTGGATATTTATATGCCCTCTCCTTTACAACCCGTAAATAACCTCAGAACTGTAAATTTTATTTTCAATCCTGTTTATGTGACTACCACATCCTTATCCTTATTATGAGTACCTAGATTACAGAGATCCGCATGAGGAACTTTCACCCCATAACCACAATAATTGGATGGTGTTATGCATCAACTGACCAAGCGCCAAAATGGATTTTTTTAGATTATTGCGCCATTTGGTAGCTAAAGGTGTAAACTTTACATAGGTTATTGTTCGTACTTTTATTCTCGATATGATTTCGCGGGAAATGAATTTTGACCAAACGCCAACCTCTCAATCATTAAATTGAAGTTTTGCATCAAGTGACCAACCACCATTTCTGAGTCTGAATTACGCATCATATGACCAAACGACAAGCGTGCAGTCACTTGGTCGTGTGATGCTAAATGTAGATTGCCACGTAGAAGATTTCCGCACAGCTTTTCTTCCCTACAGCATACGCTCAGATATCCTCCGATATGGAAACATCGAAGTTGGATGAAAAACTGGAAGCGTTTCGTTTTGACCTTGAAAAAACACTGCCGTTGTCCCGTAGTCCCACAAATGTGCGCCAGTTGTGGTTATATAACTTAGGGATTCATATTGAGAAAGATAATAAAGGTCATTGTTATGTCTGGTTGGAAGGAAATGCAGGAAGAGGGGCTCAGGAGGTTGGATCCTGCTTGTACAAGCATCTCATGGAAAACTAGCACAACGCCAAAGAAGTCATATTGTGGTCAGATTCTTGCGGAGTCCCGAATAGTAATATAATGATTGTTCTACTTCTGAAAACAGGTTTGGAACAATACCCTACCATTGAAAAGATTACACAAATATTTTTATTTCCAGGCCATAGCTTCCTCCCTAACGACAGTGACTTTGGAGATGTAGAACGTGCTTTCAAATTTCAGCAGCGCCTCTATACCACCGAAGACTACATAAATGTAATGAAGATGTGCCGAAAGAAGAACCTGCTTATTGTGGACAGAATGACTGGACCGGATTTTCGTAGTACAGTTCATCTGGAGAAGCACATTGTAAACAGGAAGCAGGCACAAACAGTGAGAAGGTAAACTGGCTGCTGTTAGAGAAATAGAGTTGAGGAAAGATAAACGTTTTAGCATTTTCTTCAAAATGCATTTTAAAGCAGAACGCACTGTTCAAGTGAACATTAAGAAATCTGCAGTTGGTCGCGGCTTCAGAATGAAAATGGATCAGCTCTACATGTTCTGCTCACTGTTATGGCCCAACGGAAAACCAGTTTCAGAAGCGAAACTGAACGACCTGCGCTCTCTCATGGAGCTAATTTCCAATGATGATAAGCCTTTCTATAAAGGCTTGTTTAGTGATCCTGGAATAGATGATATAGATGGATTTGATTGTAGAAATATGAATTTTGAACTCCAAAATTCTTAAAATCCTGCATTATATTACACTTCGAGAAACTGTGTGTTTTTGATGCCTTAATACTATGACCTAGCAGTGTAATATCTATACTACTGTATATTCTAAAATTCATGTTTTTTCTAAGTCATGTTGTATCCTGTTATGTATAATTTAATCCTGTACTTTAATAAGCACTAAAATTAGTTAACAAGTACCATATTTTACACTGCACTGAATTTTTAAAAGTCAAATCTATCACTAAATGACAATTTTATTTGTTGATCAAGTGATGCAAAACAAAAACTAATGTAACCGCAATAAAGCATCAAGTGACCAAGCACCATTATATCAGATTACGACGATACACTTCAAATGTCCCTAAATTGAATACATTGAGAAGAAAATCTATGTTCTTATCTTCATTTTGGTACATAATACCTCACATTTAAAGGGAAATATGAATTAATACAAAGGGTTATGCGTTTGTGTCAATATCTCAAAATCTACGTTTGGCGCTTGGTCAAGTGTTGCATAACACCATCCAGTTAAACCAGAGAGGACTCTTCCTATTTTTGAAACAGACAACCTGACTTTTCACCCCGTTTACATTCAAAACATTCCCATCTTATAATATTGTCAAGGTCTTTTTGCAGTCACTCACAATCCTCAAACTTATTTTTTACAAAGAGCCTTATCTCTAATTGCAGTTCATTATTCATATTATCCATATACACTATGTGAACAAAAGTACCCGGACACCTGGTTGAACATAACGTACAAGTTCGCGGCGCCGTCCATCGGTAATGCTGGAATTCAATATGGTGTTGGCCCACCCTTAGGCTTGATGACAGCTTCCACTCTCGTAGGCATACGTTCAATCAGGTGCTGGAAGGTTGCTTGGGGAACGGCAGGCCATTCTTTACGCAGCACGTTCACTGAGGAGAGGTAGCGATGTCGGTCGGTGAGGCCTGGCACAAAGTCGGCGTTCCAAACCATCCCAAAGGTGCTCTATAGGATTCAGATCGGGACTGTTATTGTCGTGTAACTACTCCGCCACAGGCCGTGCATTATGAACAGGTGTTCGAACGTGTTGAAAGATGCAATCGCCATTCCTGAAGTGCTCTTCAAAAGTGGGAAGCAAGAAGGTGCTTAAAACATCAATGTAGGGCTGTGCTGTGATAGTGCCACGCAAAACAACAAGGGGCGCAAGCCCCCTCCATGAAAAGCATGACCACACCATTACACCACCGCCTCCGAGTTTTACTGTTGGCACTACTCACGCTTGCAGATGACGTTCACCGGGCATTCGCCATACTCACACCCTGCCATCGGATCGCCACATTGTGTACCGTGATTCGCCACTCCACACAACGTTTTTCCACTGTTCAATTGTCCAATGTTTACGCTCCTTACACCAAGCGAGGCGTCGTTTGGCATTGACCTGCGTAATGTGTGGCTTATGGGCAGACGATCGACCTTGATCCAAATTTTCGCATCTCCCGCCGAACCGTCATAGTACTTGGAGTGGATCCTGATGCAGTTTGGAATTCCTGTGTAAGGGTCTGGATAGATGCCTGCCTATTACACTTTACGACCCTCTTCAACTGTCGGCGGTCTCTGTCAGTCAACAGACGAGGTCGGCCTGTACGCTTTCATGCTGTACGTGTCCCTTCACGTTTCCACTTCACTATCACATCAGAAACAGTGGACCTAGGGTTGTTTAGGAGTGTGGAAGTCTCGCGTACAGACTTCTGACACAAGTGACACCCAATCACCTAACCACGTTCGAAGTCCGTAGGTTCCGCAGAGCGCCCCATTCTGCTCTCTCACGATGTATAATGACTACTGAGGTCGCTGCTATGGAGTACCTGGCCGTAGGTGGCAGCACAATGCACCTAAGATGAAAAACGTATCTTTTTGGGGATGTGCGGATACTTTTGATTACATATTGTATATCAGAAAATAAAGGTCAAATAATACTGCCCTGTGGGACCCAATTCATAATTGTTACGGGATCAAATAAAGCTTCACCTCCTCTAATGCCCCGAGTTCAATTTTCTAGAAATATACCGGATGTGGAAAAATTATTAGGGTAAAAAGTATATTTCCCTCTATGTAAATTTTTGGCTTTTATAGCCTAATCCTTGAACATGTTTGGTTGTAAGGTTACCCCTTGGGATATCCCTGTCCTCACTAATGTATTTCTCACAATATCATTTCATTATTCAGATGGTTTTGTGTCATTCTTGTTAGTGCTCATGTTCTGTTGTTTAGTGTCAATATCTGCATATTGTTGCTGTATGGAAGTAAATAATGTGACGTATTGTTAAGACTGTGCATTCTGTAACTTACATGCATTATTGATGCTATTTAGAAGTTCAGCTGATATTTTTTAAGAGTGGTTCTAGAGAACTGTCAAATTTTGATGTTATGGGGAGACGAAATGCCTTTTCGCCAAGAAAGAGAACTACTTGTTGAGTAATGTTATTCACAGCAAGAGATAACTTCTAGATTGCAAATATCACTGCAATCTGTTAGTAGAATTATAAAATGTGAAGACAAGAGGAAGACAAACTGTCAACAACATGTTGGAAACTGTGGGAGAAAGAAGAAACTAACCCGAAGTAGTAAGCAAAAACTGATTAATTTGTCAGTAAACAATCGCAAGGCTACTAATTTGGATGTACGTAGAAATTAGAAGAGTATGGGTCATTCGTATCAGCCAGGACTATGAGACGAGAGCTGTTTAATGCTGGAATGAAAGCAAGGCGACCTTGAATAAAAGCAGAGATTACTCCTGCTATGGCTGCAAAGAGGTTTCAGTGGGCTAAGAGTCTCCAGAATCGGTCATCTGATGACTGGAAAAAGGCAAGTGCATGACAAGAATGTTAATTCATAAATTGTCATTCATTAATTCCATTATAACCCTATCTAACTGATGAAACCATACAGTATGATACAAGTATAATTTTATTTCTTTGAAACTGTACAGCTTACTGCATATAATGCTAGGCTTATTTCTTTTATTTATTGCAAGTGTGTGTAGGTGACGAATCGATATTTACTGTCGAAGAAGAGACAAGTCAATATGTCAGAAGAAAACAAGGAGAAGCATTCTATCCAGATTGTGTGAAGCATCCAACTTCAGTGACGGTCTGGAGTGTGTTTTGTTGGTACAGCTGTGAACAACAATATATTGACGAAGGAACTATGAGACGTGAACGGTATAGTATTAAGAACCCGTCTGCTACCTAAGGTGCAAGAGTGGGTTGGCCAAAGTGAATTTATTTTGCCACAAAGCAAAAAAAAGTAATGGAATGTTTAAAGGAAAACTATGTAAAAGTGCTTGATTGGCCTAGAAACAGTCCAGTCATGAACCCCATATAAAATACTTGGACGACAGCAAATAAAAAACAAATATAACGACAAAATTTGGCTTGATTGAGAAGCTCGTTCAGATCTGGTTTCATGATAACGATTTTAAGTCAGTGTAGAATACGGATTGAGGGTATGCCCAGTCGAATCAAGACACTAATGAAAGCTAAGGCGATGCATATCAAGTACTAAAGTAATAAACTTAAAAATTGGTAACATATTATGTGTTCCATTCTCAATTTCTTAGCGTTTACTCTAATAATTTGGCCGCAACTTTATAGCCACTCGTTTAGTCACTATTTTATTTAGCCAAACTGCACTAATTCTTGTCAGTAGTCTCCCAAGATCTACCCTATCAAAAGCCTTAAATATGCCAATCGTGATACATTTGACCTCCTGAATCTAATATATCTGCTATATCTTGCTGGAATCTACAAGATGAGCTTCAGTGGAGTAATGCTTCCTAAACCTGAACTACCTTCTATCAAACCAGTTGGTAATTTCGTAAATGTGTGTAATATGATCAGAAAGAATGCATTCCAAGAGTTGGCATGCAACACCATTCAAGATGTCTAGTGTGTAATTGTTGGCTTTATGTTTATCACGTTTTCTTTATACACAGCGTGCTAGTACACTAATCCTTAATTCATCTGGTATAGCTGCTTCATACATACACTAATCAATTAAGCACTACTGATCTACTTCTATATCTCAGCGAACTGACTTTCGTATACACCCATAAATGCTACCAATCCCAGCAGCATTTCTAGTTTTAAATTTTTGTATCTTATTTTCAATGTCTAATTTTTATTGTAGTACTCGTAATTTCAAAAGATTGGGTGAAATTGTCAACTGCTTCAGGTACTGCAGAAGGACATGACCATACTATTTGTGACATATATTACGCCTCATGGGTGACGGGTGCGATGCTCATTTGCTTGTGAACAGTGTCTTCTTTATATGATGCAGGACTGCGATGCCCATCGACTAAGGGAGTATACACATTCCCATGTTGTATAATTGCTACTCCATACCTTTCCCAGTTTGCAATATTGAACAACGTACACAATGACAGCAACAAGACATAGTACCATGCCGTATATTCTGGACTTCAGATGCAGTGGTAATCTTCAGTCATAGAATGTGCCTGTGAATTCCTTTCATCTCATCATTGCTGTTATTACCATAATTCGCACTTCAACAACTACCCCAGTATCAGTCCGTAGGCAAGATCCTAGATTCCTGAATCAACTTGGATGGAGCCATTAACCAGGTATTCACTCTTCTCTTTGTTCATGCTAAGGTTGTATTGTGAGAAACAGTTATACCAATCTTCATCTTGATGCCGCAGTCCCATTCTGGGTCTATCAGTAAGTGCAACATCATCTGCATATAAGAGAGTCCTACAAACACTCCTTTGCAGGTCCCGTGTGGGGGTATCCATGTTGAGGACAAAGGGCAGTGGGGACAGAGTGGTACATTGGAGTACACACCAACTTTCACTGAGAAGCTCTACGAGACGTTGACAACGCAACATACACAACCTCTGGAGTTCGTTTATAACATCTTGATCCAAATTATAAGCATTTCTGGTACACCATGGTCACGAGTGCAGACCAGATCACACGGTGTGGAACACGGCCGAAAGTCATTTCAATATCAAGGAAGGCAATGTAGACTGCCTGCTGATGCTCTCAGTGCTCTTCAATTAGCATTCTGGCTTAATGAAGATGCACTGGTTAGCAATAATGCTGACGATTTCATCCAGTAAATAATGAAGGATACTTTCAAAGATCTTCTCATGTACAATTGGGGGCAAATTGGACGGTAATTTGCCCATTCTCCTGGATCGTCATTTTGCTTAAAATAGGTACAAGGGTGTTTGTAGCCCAATGACTGGGAACAGAGCCAGAGTAAACTCTGTCACTGAACAAGCTTGTCTGCCAGTTGATAACGAGTTCTTTAAATTGCTACAACTTCCAGAAGTATGCTGGATGGTCATCTGGTCCTGACGCGCTTTGATTTCATACTCCTAATGGCAATGTCGTCTTCCTTTCATATGATGCATAAGATGAGATTACCATCTAGAATAGGGTGATGTGGGAATTCAATGCAGGAAATCTCTACAAATGTTTTACCAATGTTAGAGGATTTCTTGTTTGTCATGTAATCACTGGTCTTCTTTGCCTCTAATGCACACAGAGTGCTCAATACGTAAGTCAATTTTGGTCAGCTAGAAAATAGTTCTTTTCTCCTTCCTTTCAGTTCAGTGGTGTACAGTGTTTATCGGAACTATACAGACAAAAACAAGTATGCCCTTCGTGTTATGTTAGGAATAACGGTTCAATCAGGCTGGCGGGGAAAATGATTCTTTTTGAGAAAATGATGTTAAAGTGTTACTTCCGGGTGCACGATTCAAACTGATGAGCTACTGCGGTATTTCACGGAAGACAAGGGTAGGAAGGGGCTGTGGAGTGTATGATGCAATTTCTTCATACGACTTCGATAGGATTGTCTCTAACAGGCAATATCCACAGTTCATTTATTAAATAGCCATAACTGCACATACAGTTAAAGAACACACTGTATTTAAGACACACTTGTCAGTCAAGGAAAGCACCAGATTGTTTCACCTCTCGTCTGTTTTTCGTAGTAATATTCGATATTAATTAACATGCTCGAAGGAGCAACGTTGACGCGTCGCGATTGTGTATCCTTCACTCACAACATTTTCTTTAAATAACGATATTTTTCGTGGCGCGACCTCTAGAGATCTTTTGCTACTACTTGCACCATATGATATGAAACCGCGTGTAATTGGAATTGCGGAAGTGTAGAGTGTTGAATGTGAGGAAAGAAACGTTCAGGACGACTCAAACACCCAGTCCCCACGCCTGGGCTGTTAATCATTTACAATTAAAAATTCCTGACCCGGCCGGGAATCGAACCCGGGGACGCCGGGTGACAGGCGGGCGCTTTGCATCCTACACCGCGGTTGCGGTCTTCACTCACAACATTGCAATTTCAATGAAATACTGAACGAAGGAATCAATACACCCAGTGGTTTGATTACAGTAGATGTTGAATTTGGCCCCCTCCTACTTTGGTGCATATTCTCAGTGGTGTAGTAGTGAGTGACTTTGGACTCTGTCCAGGATGTGTAATGTGTGGCGAACGGCTTTGAAAGCTGCCTGTTTTCTTGGTACAAGTATGTCTTCTCTTCCTATGGGGTTCACATAGTAGTCAATTTGTGTAGAAAAAATTGTACACTCCTACCGACGCCCAGAAGCGACTATGCGAAATGAACTTGTGCATTTGCATCGAGTATTACCTCTGCCTCCCAATTTTCATTTCCCCTCCCTTCCCTCTTCTGACGCACAGCGGCTGGCTCTCTGGCATAGCAAATACAGCAAGTTCGTCAATTTGATCTGCACGCCCTGAAGTAACAAGGTCACTTCATTTCTTCAAAATGAAACATTTCCCCGGCAATCTGACTGCACCATCATTCTCAACATCACATGAAGAGCATGTCTGCTTCCTTTGTAGGTATAGTTCTGATACATCTTGTACGCAGGTCATTAGAGTGAGCGCACCTCGATTCAACGACAGATTTCTTAGCCACACGTTCGGCAAAGACAATTATTTCCCTGTGTTCTGGAGTCTTTTGTGGAACCCAGTTTACATACAGTATGTCTTTGTCTTTTCCTACACCTTTTCTTGGATTGGAATCATCCATAAAAACGTTTGATTTTCAATACAGTACGAACTAGGTTATGTTGTACCCAAGTTTATTGTGAAGGTTGCAGTGAGAGATCTGTAGAATGTGTCCACATGTTGTCAATTGCATTCAGGGCAACGAGAGGAACATTTATGCTCTCTGCTAGGGTCTCCTTCTAGTGTTTAAGCTTCCACCATTTGATCTTCTCGGGGGCATTTATCCCTTCACCTCTACGATGCATTAAATCAGCTATGACTACCTATGACTACACATATGGCATGACATTCATATCCTTTCTTAGTCGGAGATCACGGTGCCGAACGATAAGGTCAGTTTGGTTTTTGCAATCACAAGTGCAGGTGATGAGGTGACTGATGCACTTTTGAAAAACGTATTATCAGAAACCAAGTCATTTGCCTCAGTGAAATCTAAAATGTGAGTTCCTCCATCATATCAGATACCATAGGCATTACCGCCATGGCAGCTATAACAATTCTTAGTGTGACCAACATGCGCATTAATATCACCACAGAGAAGTGGGAACTCATCTCTGGGACACGCTGAGACACGATCTCCTAGGTCCTGCCAATGCTGTTCCTTATCTACGTCATCACAGCCAGACTGTTACGGAGAAAACACACGTTCGAGAGTATGCAATGTCGACTGTAATTGACATAAGGCTGTCTGAATAGCGCCGAACCTCAGCAAATCATTCTTGCAGACTTGTGCAAACAATCAAGTCAACACCATTCTGCTGGATGTACCCTGGTAGATAAGTTCGTAGACATATCTGATATCATGAGTATTCTGGCCTTTCCAAAGCAGGCAACTTACTATCTAATTTACATAGTTACACTCCAATTCTAAACCGGACTTACATGATCCTAATTACAACAGGTTAACTGAAACAATACAATTTTAGTGAGAACTAAATCTCTAGGGAGATATCTCCCCTACAATTAAAAGATTATGTAATAATAAATCAAGCATAACATTTACTAATAAAATAATTGCACAACAATAATTCTAAGCCACATTTAGATGTATCCAAATTACAATAGTTTAACTATAACAACAAATATTCTTAAACTGTGAATCTATGGAACATATGGGCCTGTAAATTTTCATTGACTTTGTACATAACATTTAGTTTCCTTCGTTTATGAAAGAGACAAAAGGTGAAAAGCTTGACTGCAATTATCAGCCAAAGAACAGTGGCCAGTTGAATTCTTAATTTTAAGCTTTACTAACGAAAGTTAATAAAACACAACCTATGGCATGTTGCTTTTTTATGATTTCTGCTATTTCTCTTTCACCAAAGAACTGTTTTTCACTATTGTTTTACATCACACCGACATAGATATGTCGTATGGCGATGATGAGCAAGAAAATGGCTAGGAGTGGGAAGGAAGCAACTGTGGCCTTAGTTAATGGACAGCCCCACCATTTGCTTCGTGTGAAAATGTGAAGCCATGGAAAACATGCACTTCAGGGCTGTCGACAATGGGTTCGAACACAGCATCCCCCAAATGCAGGTTGATAGCTAAACGGCCAGTCCTTCAGTACCACAAAAGAGCAATTGCTTGAATTCCTCCTCTTCCAATACTTACTGTGAGAGTATCTTAATACGTAATTTCGAAGAATATGTTAAGAAGTAACTTTTTATTTTAAAAATTCAGAGTTCACAGTTACCCAGACTTACATGCACCTTCGGACATAAGTTTTCATATACATGTCCAAAATTTTACTTTGGAAAAACAAAGAGTAAAATAGAACTCCAAATGCACATCTCTCAAAATTCCATGCAGAGCATGCTTTCCTCCCTTGAAGTGAACATGGGCTGCCTACCTATGCTCTTCGGTTCTAGGTTCGAGGTAGCCCTTAGTTTTTCCGTATGTCTTTCACCAAGAATCCTTTTAAGAGATTTATCTTTTTTGCAATTTGCTTTACGTCGCACCGACACAGACAGGTCTTATTGCAACGATGGGAAGGAAGCGTCCGTGGCCTTAATTACGGTACAACCCCAGTATTTGCTTGGTGTGTAAAAGGGAAACCACGGAAAACCATCTTCAGGGCTGCCGACAGTGGAGTTCGAACCCACTATCTCCCGAATGCTGGATACTGGCCGCACTTAAGCGACTGCAGCTCTCGAGCTCAGTTAATAATAATAATGTTATTTGTTTTACGTCCCACTAACTACTTTCTAAGGTCTTCGGAGACGCCGAGGTACCGGAATTTAGTCCCGCAGGAGTTCTTTTACGTGCCAGTAAATCTATCACCGCGGGGCTGTCGTATTTGAGCACCTTCAAATACCACCGGACTAAGCCAGGATCGAACCTGCCAAGTTGGGGTTAGAAGGCCAATGCCTTAACCATCTGAGCCACTCAGCCCGGCTCAGTTAGGGATTTATCAAGCATATCGACATTGTAATTATGATAGACCATGCTTCAAAGTTCATGCTTATATTCTTGCAGCACAGACTGAAGTAACCGCTTGAAGGTAACCTACTCAAAAAAACTGCCAATACATGACTCTTGAGGTGATCAAGCTAACGCAAGTTGATCCTGACAGAACTTCAGTTGGTGTAAAACACTAAAAAATAATTCACTTCAACTAACATTTGTTGACAATGTGAACATTCAGTACCACACGATTCAACAAATTGTTCGACTGAGGGACAGGGAAAAAGAGACAGCAATCAACAAATAGGTTTATCAAATAGTTTTATGAACTTAGACCGTCCTATATCAACACATATCTATCCATATTAAGAAACAAACTGTACACTTGTTTATTGATAAACCGACGTCCAGAATTATCCCATAGAATATTGGGAAGCTAATACTCACAGAAATGTAAAGAGAAAACACTAGTAAATTGCAGGGTATACGCTGTAAAAGGGAATCATGTATCAAATGTATCTGGGCATAGAGAAGCGCTCATGGGTCTGTTTATCTCCAAAGGGAAGAGACTGGGTTGGATCAAACACAATTCAATGACACTTGGGTGAATTCTCAATTAACAAATTGTATATTCAATGATTATAATTTTTTACCATAAAACCAATTATAGAATTAAAATTAACAGCTAAAAGACAGCTGGATATATCAGAAGAGTTAACTGTTATAATAATAATAATAATAATAATAATAATAATAATAATAATAATAATAATAATAATAATAATAATAATCGTATGGCCTCAGCTACCGTGTGCAGACATTTCAATTTGACGCCATCTGGCTGTCTGCTCGTCAATTTCGACGTTCCGTTTTACTCTAGGAGAATACAGTCAACTTAAACAATACCAGAAATAAATTTAACAAGAAACAAACTTTTGAAATAAAAATTTCTCCAAAAAACAGTTCTTTCACCTTGCACTAGGGTGCACTATTGTAGTTCTTCAGTAGTGTCCTCTAGAAGAGAAAGTTCACACTTCTTACTACAGGTAAAACAAAAATACATCGAAAACGACCCAGTTCAGAAACTTCAAAATTTCCAAGTAGTGACATCTTCAAGAGGTCAAATGAACTGTATTGTGATTGACCTATCAAAGGCATTTGATAGGGTAGATCATGGGGCACTACTGGCAAAAATGAGTGCAATTGGACTAGAAAAAAGATTGACTGAAAGGATGGCTATATTTCTAGAAAATAGAACTCAGAGAATTAGAGTAGGTGAAGCTCCACCTGACCCTGTAATAATTAAGAGGGGAATTCCTCAAGGCAGTATCATTGGACCTTTATGTTTTCTGATATATATATAAACAATATGTGTAAAGGAGTGGAATCAGAGATAAGGCTGTTTGCAGATGATGTTATTCTATACAGAATAATAAATAAGTAATAAGACTGTGAGCAACTGCAAAATGACCTTGATAATGTTGTAAGATAGACAGTAGGCAATGGTATGATGATAAACAGGGTTAAAAGTCAGGTTGTGAATTTCACAAACAGGGAAAGTCCTCTCTGTTCTAATTACTGCATTGATGGTGTGAATGTTCCTTTTGGGGATCATTGCAAGTAGCCAGGTGTTAATATAAGGAAAGATCTTCATTGGGGTGATCACATAAATATGATTGTTTATAATGGGTACAGACCTCTGCACATGGTTATGAGGATATATAGGGGTTGTAGTAAGGATGTAAAGGAGAGGGCAGATACGTCTCTGGTAAGACCCCAACTAGAGTATGGTTCCAGTGTATGGGACCCTCAACAGGATTACTTGATTAAAAAACTGGAAGAAATCCAAAGAAAAGCAGCTCGATTTTTTCTGGGTGATTCCTGACAAAAGAGTAGCATTACAAAAATTTTGTAAAGTTCGGGCTGAGAAGATTTGGGAGAAAGGAGACAAGCTGCTCGACTAAGTGATACACAATACCAACATAAATTGTCCGTTATTGGACATTACAAATTTTAGTGCTAACTCATTCCTGGTTGCAAGCGTTTCGGCCCCGTGTGCTATTAAGTGTTATAAATTTCATGTTGTTGGTCCGTATTGAACTGAGAATAACATATGAGTAAACAACACAGTAAAGGTTTCAACCTATTCAGATTTTTGCTTTGATGTGGCTGATGATGACCCCTAGATGGGTCGAAACTAGTTCCATGTAACTTTAAAATATTGTGAATATATTTTGTATTGAATAGGTGGAAACCTTTACTGTGTTGTTTACTCATATGCCCGTGTGCTATGTTGGGCTGATCAGTTGGTACATAGCACACCCACCAAGACGCATGGCTTGTGCATACCATGGAGGCTACTGCGTAGGCTACTTAGAGCCACCGGCAGTGCCAATGCACTATGAGAGACTTTGTCTCATTACCAAAAAATTGATGCCTGCTTGGCCATCAGTTGATATAGATGTTGATTCCCATAAGGAACCTGAAATATTTGTCTGAATGAGTAAATGAGCCCAACAGAGCACATGCGGCAAAATGCTGACAACCAGGAATGAGTCAGTTGTAATGTCCAATAAAGGAACATTAATGTTGGTTTTATAAATTTACTCATTTGGACAAACATTTCAGGTTCCCTATGGAATCAACATCTATATCATAAGTGGTAAGTTCTGAGCTGTCAGTGGAGGGATGGTGTGGATTGACATCAGTAGACGAATACGTCTGAGTGATGTCTTTAAATTAGGAATGATCACAATATGAAGACAAAGCTGGAATTCAAGAGGACGAATTCGTGCAAATATTCATTTATACGAAGGGGAGTTGGAGAAAGGAATAACTAACCAAGGGAAATGTTCAATAAATTTCCAATTCCTTTGTGATCATTTAAGGAAAGGTTAGGAGAACAACAGATATGATATCTGCCACCTGGCCGACTGCCCTAAATCCAGATCAGTAGTGAGTGATTGAAACCCCGGAAAAAAGAAAACTCTTCAGCGCAACTGCAGGCATGGGACTGAAATGGCATATCATCCCTCCTACAGCACCACACTTTGGTGGAATCTGTGAAGCAGCTGTTAGGAGTCTTATATATCGCCCCAGAAGGGTGATGGATTCTTATTGCTTCATCAATAAAGAACAGACCACTCTTACGGAACATACCTCCCCTCGCTATAGTTAAATGAAGACCCTTTTGACACTTCTTACCTAACTACATCCCATTTCCTTATAGGAGAGCCAATTACTACTCCCCTGATCATGATTATACTTCCTCTCTCATCAGTAACTAGCCCAGATGGGCTAACCCAGAACTCCTGGAAGAGCTTGTCAAAGGAATATCTCAATAAATGGGCAATGAAATACCCCATAGCAACATGCTCACACTGAAAGAAGCCGACACGCATGCTTTGCAATGGATTATGGCAGTGATCAAATGTGTATCCTGGTAGTGATGGATTAATTCATGAAACGAATGTTCAGGTGAGTAATGGTGAACATACAATGCCTATTCACAAACACTATCCCTTACGAAGTATGAAAGAGAAAGGCAAGATCACTCTTGAAGAGCTTATTTATTCACTGCAAGTTTAAGTAATATTATAAGTCACAATGGACGAGTAACACCACAGACCACATTTTTTTTTTACAACTGACTTAACGTCGCACCAACACAGATCGGTCTTATGGCAACGATGGGAAAGGAAGGGGCTAGGAGTGGGAAGGAAGCGGCCGTGGCGTTCAGTAAGGTAAAGACCCAGCATTTGCCTGGTGTAAAAATGGGAAACCACGGAAAACCATCCTCAGGGCCGCCGACAGTGGGGCTCGAACCCACTGCAAGCTCACACCTGCGCGACCCTAACTGCACTGCCAACTCACCTGGTAAGCTGACAACATTCAGAAAAATAACAATGTTTTTCACTTGCCACATGATGGCTACAATGTGTGTAGCATATAAGTGAATGCTCACAATAAGCAAGCATCACCTTCAACTTTTATCTACAAATAATTGTATTATCTAGAAAGTAATAATTAATATAATCAATAAGATTACGAAGGTGTTTCAATCGGAAGCAACTAATAAAATATCCAGTAACAAAAGAATGTATCTTATAGAAAATCTGTGTTTGAAATATTTAAGTAGTGAAAAGTATCAGTAGGAATCATACCAGCTCCCAAATGATATACAGTAGAGGTCTTTGGAGCAATCCTAACTGCTACACAATACATAACGCAAGATCGTGGAACAACTTGAAGGAAAAGTAAAAATTAGGTAAGTAAAAAGTCAATCTCATGAAAAAAGTATATTTTCCGTAGGCCTATCAATTGTATACATTGAAATGAAGAGTCAAACACTGATATCTGTTGAGCCATTTTCTATCTACCGTATTTACGCGAATAATTCCTGGATATTTTTATTTTTTAAATTTTAGGCACAAAATTTGGGTGCAGGTTTTACTTGCGTCAAGATTTTCAACACACTACGGGGTCACGTAGTTTTCATACAGTGTTTTAGACGTGGAGTGTGATGAATTTTTAAGTAATTTAGGAAAGGATTCTAGTAATGAAAGAGACAAGGAATCTTCCAATCTACAGCAAATCAACCCCATTGCAAGTTCAGATTAATTAAATACTTGTCACGTAAGAAGGACTATATGCTAATTTTCATGACATATTTTATAGCAGTGATTATGCATTTTTATCCACTCTAATATGTTCAGGCAAAGTAGCTACATCCGTCATGTTCATATTTGCACAAAGACAACGTGTCATCATCGCCATACGACCTATCTGTGTCGGTGCGACGTTAAGCAAGTAGCAACAAAAAAAAAAAAAAGACCAGGCGGAACCCGAGGAGTCACATACAATTTTGTTTGTGCCTATGTTACTCCTTCAATGCAAGAAATTTTAGTTCATTTCATTTTTTCAAAATCATCCTTCCTAAAATGAAGGTGCGGGGATTATTCGGTGGCAGGGATTATTCGCGTAATACGGTATTTTTGTTACTTGACTACGGGTTATCAAATTATGCACATTACCTCAAGTGAGCTTTCCTGTGTTGGCCCTGGCTCTGTTAACTCTGATTTGGCTTCTTTCTTCAGAGCTATCACTCCTGATACATGTTCAATATTTTCCTGTGGAAAGTTAGATAGGCCTATATTAGGTATGCACATAACAGACATCTACAAATCTAGTCACCAACAAATGAGTATGATAAAGCATTACCTGACAGTTACTTTCAAAATTTCACTAATGTTCAAGGAAGGTTTTTACCCGCAGAGGATTGTTAAAACCAAAGGTTGTACTGAGAATGGTGTTGATATCCTTGATCACTCCTTATGTTAGGAAAAAGGATCAGACTGAGAACCAAATATAAAATGAGAAACGTTTCCTAGCCATTACAGAAGATATCCTACTGGCCATGGAATTGAGGCCGTCTCGCACAGAATTTGGGAGTAAGCTGCCACAGACATAAAAAGTAAATTGCATGAACTGTTGTCATAAGTCCAATCATATCAATCAAATCTTTGAGATTGTTTGAACCACTTCCAGGTGTTAAAACTGTTCTAAATCATTTTTCTTCTCAGCATAGAGTCTGTTTACAGAAAGATTTAAAAATAAATCGAAATATTTGAATCACATTCTCTACTCCGGTTTTGCTGAGCTCACAGGGGCTACATAAATCATTGAGATAGTTCTGTTTCAAACAGCATATTTCAATGCTTCCAAGTGTAAAAAGAAGAAAACAAACATGAAAGAAGGAGGCTTATCACAGTCATATACCAGGGAAAGATGTAGCCCAAATTCAATGACACTACACACAAAATGTTGTACTACTAAGGGGATGTTATGTTGTGTTCCATGAAGAAATGTGGGGATGAGAACACCATCAGTAGAGAGTCAACAATGTTGGAGTGTACATCTGCAGTTTCACGAGCTCTTTCATGATCTACAATAAGACATTGAAATTTCTCACTTGGATTCATAAAACCTTGTTGGCAATAAAGATGTGGGCGAGGGACGTTCTAATATAAGTTCGTTTACTAATAAAAACGAATTATAGTAAGTTACACAATTCTAGAATATACCAACTTAACCCATTCAATATAGAAGAAAGAGAACAGTGGCTGAACTAAGAAAAGAAAGAAAAATGATGCACAAAATGACAAAATGAAATAATGACAAAGGGAAAGAAAAGTTAATTTTTTATGTTCCTTACATCCTGAGAGTGTTGGAGCCCTCTAAGAAGAGGCATATTAAAGAAAATTTTCTCAAAAAATCATGTATTCTAGAGTTGTGCAGGGTTCTATAAGTAACATAGACACAGACCTGTATGTGAGAAATAAAATAAGCTAATCACTATTCTGCCTTCCTAAATGAATTCAAAGTCTGAGCAAAATACTTATTATGAGAGAAATTACATTCAGATTTTAAGCTATTTTATCTCTCATATGCCATACACAAATCTGCTCTTTCCTTAACACATATATCTTCCAGCAGATTGTGGATGTGAGAGTAACCCAGAGTAATCACACCTGTGTTGACATCCTGTTTGATGATGCTTCTTGCTTTAAGGGGCCTAACATCGAAGGTCATCGGCCCAAAACTCTGTTTAGTAGACTGGTTTGATGATGATGCTTGTTGTTTAAAGGGCATAACATCTAGGTCATCGGCCCCTAATGGTACGAAATGAGACGAAATGAAATTACAATTTAAAAGTACAATAATCACCCAATGACCAGAATTCAAAATGTGATGAAGAACGAATGGATGAATATGAATTTAAAACAATTAGTGGATCCGACCTGCAATGCCTCACCTTCCCAGAAACTATATTACCGACCAAGGGACTCCTACCAAAGCACGATCCTGAATCAATGATGCTTGTTGTATAAAGGGTTTCTATATCCAGGTCAACGGTCCCTCATAATGGCATTTAATGCTAGTAAAGTAGAACCATGTCATTTCTCAAGTTGCGGTACTAATCAAAGGTAGCGTAAACTCACGGTGTTCCAACAATTTATGGTACTACTTACAAGTAATGTACATCGTACAGGTAAAATAGACCTACGGGGTTTCTCACATAATGGTGACACTCATAGGCAAAGCAAACCCATGGTGCACCTCACGTAGGTGTACTAATCACAAGGACTAGTACTATCCCGTGGTGTTCCTCAAATAATGGGTACAAATCACAAGCAATGTTGACCAAAAGTGACGCTCATAAAATGATACTAATCATAGGCGATGCCCAGATCCGTGGTGTTTCTCACATAATGGTACAAATCACAGGGAACATAAGCCCGTTATGTTCCACATATAGTGGTACTAATCACAGGCAGTGGAAACCCACAGTGAGCCGCGGTCTGCTGCTACTAATCACAAACCTATTGTGTCCCTAACATAGTGGTACTACTTGCAAGTAAAGGCGACCCATGACTTACCCAGGTGATGGTACTAATCACAAGTAGTTTCATGGTTCTAATTCAATCATCCCTTGGTTGCCCCTTTTAGTCACCTCTTACGACAGGCAGGGGATACTGTGGATCTATTCTTCGTCTGCATCCCAACCCACAGGGGGTAGAGAGAGAAAAGAAAACCTCAACAAGCACACAATTATTCTGAGAGCAGCGTGCATTAGTTGCAGAATTTTAGCTTTAAGCAACTCTTGGGCAATATACAGTCTATAAATTAGCAGTTCACACTGTTTGCAATAGATTATTACTGTCAAGTCACAGTTATTCATTGAATATCTCTCTTCCAACATTCAAGGTTTTCAAAGACTCTGAGGTGCCACAATGATGTGTAGGAATTCACTTTCTTGCCAGTATAACTACATACATGTGCTGGCAAAACTCAGCTTCTTCAAATACCTCTAGACCGAACGTGAATCACACTCACTAACACGAAATTAGAATGTCATCAGTTTACCCTCTGAGCTATCAGATGAAGAGCCACAGAACTGAAAGTTACACACTCAGAAGATTGCAATGGACTGTGACTAGAGTAGCAACAGATAGAGCAAGGAAAGATGATGAAAATCATGCTTCTTCTAAATAATTTTCACTGCATCTCCACCTTCATCAGGGTGTTTGCTTTAGACAAGCTACACTCACAGTAAACTGCCAAGGCAGAATTTTAATACGTGCTCACCCAACATTAGTGACAATATAAAAAAGTTTAAATGATGCAAATCTTACCTGGAATTTCTTTTGAAGGAAAAATATGTTCACCATGAGAGCCATGGACCTACTGGCCATAACCTAATTCAATCTAGCACCCACCATTTTCCATCACTTCAGCAACTACTAGCACTGCAATTGGCTGACATATGATAGGAAATGATGTCAATCCAACAAAGATTCCATTACCAAACCAAGCAGAATAAAGACATTACCACACACCCTCCATAAATCAATTTAAATAACCAACAGACAATAGACAGTCAGTCAAAGGGTACTTAACACATGAAATGCCCTGAAGCCTCAATCTTGAGACACAGCCTATCACAACTTCATCACTAGATGGACCTAACCATGGTTCCTTCACTATCAAGCCCACAACATTAATTCAGCTTTTTGCCACTATCAAACATAGAATGCACTGCCAGCCTCCCTCTTAAATGCTAGAGGCCAATTGTCCACTCGGCAGCAATTATCTGGGAGCTTATGCCACCAGAAGCCCTTTCCTTGTCCCACGAACAATGCTTTTGTCACTAGCTGGACCCATAGATGTACATCAATACTGTTGTTTCTAGTTCGTAAGAGTTGGCAGCTTTGTGTAGCACACTGTGGCATACTCTCAGAAAAAGAAACAAAACAGAGACATACCACGCTTACATGCCCAAGCAGCAAAAGATGACTGCTGATGTTAATATTGGGGAAGCACATAGTAAATTATGCCCCTGCCAACCTTATTCAGCCAGTAAGGGTTAAATTCTGACCTCCATAAAGTTATGTGGAATGAGACTTACAAGTGATGCATTTGTTGTTCCTTCAAGCCAGGCTGGTTCCTCCTTGATCTTTATTTGCAAGTCCATTTCACACTGCAACTGAAGCAGTTAGAAGGTTCTGGGGTTTATGATTTCTTCCAATGATGTTACACTAAAACACAGACCAGAAAAATGTATTACCTTGTTGTTACTTAGGTTATTTTTCAACAGACTAAACAACAAGCTTGTAATTTTACATGACTCTCAATATCATGATCACACAAAAAAGCCCAAAAATTTAACATGCCTGTGGATATCGTGAATATACCTATAGGACCACAAGTTTTCTATGACTGATACTATGATCAGAGCTAAGGACCTCCAGTTTTACATGACTTCAAATACAGTTATCACTTCCATACAAAATTTAAGTTAACATGTCTGTCAATATCGAGATCATAGTCAAAGGATCCCTAGTTTTTCATGACACCTTATATCGTATTCATAGCTATATAACATACAGTTTTACATGGAAGTGAAACCACAGCAAGATGGGTTTTCTTGTTAAAAATCGAACATACATTGTTTGTGATCAAAATGCACAAAACTTCTTGAAAATTCAGTGACTATTCCATTTGCATATCATTCTGATCACCCGGGTCCATATCTTGGAATCTTCGTACCATTGTTATCTTCTGCACTTTGATTCACAACTAACTGAACAAGATCAGAGTGCCTTGAGATCTGTTCTATCAAAATTTTCCTTCTTCGCATCAAATTCTCTCAAACTGTTCTCCTCTCATCAAGCTGATTCACTATCTCTTTATTTCTAACATGTTCTATCCATCTGATCTTCAACAACTTCTGATAACACGGCATTTGAAAGGCTTCAACTATGTTTTTCTCGGCACCAGTTATTATCCATGTTTCACTTCCATGCAGTGCCATACTCCACACTCAGTGTAACATCAATTTTAAGTTCTTCAATGCATTGAATCTAAAGAACACGATGGAGGAAAGATAGGAGTTTAGGTAGGATTTAGTGATGACATTTTTAGATATTGAGAAGGCATACGAAAGTGTACCAGGGCAAGCGGTCTTCGATAGATTGATAAAGAAGAAGGGAGGGAGAGGAGGAAAACCAATTATAAAAGCCATAAACGAAAAGTGAGTAAGTAGTAAGACGACTATGACAGGACAAACAAACTGGTTCGAAGTAGAAACAGGACTTCAACAAGGATGTGTATCATCCCCTCTACTCTACATTACAACGATGGATGAAACAAAAAATGGAAAGCAAAGAGACAAAGGCCTTACTCTTTGCAGATGACATAGTAGTATGGAGAGAAGATGAAATGGAAGTACAAGAACAAGATATTGTATAGAATTAGGAGCTACAGGTATATGGAATGCACATAAGTGTGGTGAGGTATATGATAGCAGTGGTGGTGAGAGGTAATAGAGAAGGAAGTGGGAATATTGAAGTAAAAGGAAGACCATTAGAAATTGTGGAAAGCTTCAAGTATTTGGGGAGAGTAATTGCAGAAGATGGGAAAATAAATTAAGAAATTGGAAAGAGAATTGAACAAGCCAATGAGTTCTATCGATGTGCGAGGTCTTTAGTCTGGAACTCGGACGTCCCTAAGGAATGAAAGAAAATGTTGCACCCTATGTATTACATACCAATTTTGAAATATGCATCAGGCACATGGACAACAGCAAACTATGATGAAAGCAGAATCCAAGAGGCCAAGATGAAATTCCTTAGAGAAATAATAGGGAGGATATGAAGGGATAAAGTCAGAAACATAGAAATCAGGGAAAGAATTGGATTCCCTAAACTTGTTACCTTTTATGTTTTTAGCATAGATCAGTTCTAAAACACGATTTCTCAAAAAAAGGAGAGGAGAGTCTCCCTCAATCATATGACAGAGCACAATGTTTACGTGTCAGGCCAAACAGAGTGGAAGCGTGCACGAGGCAATGCGCAGTTAGTCGCGCAGAACACAAATCAAGGCCCTTCCTGAGAGGTATTCTGTAGTAGGAACATATGAATAAAAAGGGGACACCAAACAAATAAAAAGCCCAAGGGATCAGGTTTTAAGAATCATGACATATATTGTAGCAACATCAAAAGAAAGCTTATAAACATGATACATGGCAATGAAACTCATAATCTTTGGTATTGGTCAGGTACTGGAATAGTAGACATGTTAGAAGATTAAGTTAAGAAAATAAGGTGTATGTACAAGTACTTTGTGAGAATATGGACAGATGACTAGATTCAAATAGTAGCAAGGGCGTACCCCGAATATACATCAAAAAAATATTACTAGTGGAATGATACATTCAGTAAACATTGGGATAGCAATGCATAGAAACCACCACATTAATATTTCACAATATTTAATCCCCCGAATACGAATTTCATTTAACTAGAAGAATAAGTTGACATTAATTTTAAAACCATTAAAGAAAAAGAACACCTATGAAAATTTGCAGACCATTACTAATCTTTCTAGTGCATTTTTAATTTCTCATACAAGAAGAAGAATAGGAAGTAACAAGGGCATACACCGGTAGAAGGAGATGTAGGGAAAATGGATAAAGAAAAAAAAAACACAGGTGAGGGCATTAAGGGAACAGGCAGGGATCAGGCTGCAAAAACCCTTTGAAGGTTAAGTTCATTTCAACACACGATGTAAGGTTCCAGCTCGCTTATTGGTCCGCCAAGGAAAACTCCCCAATCACAGTTGTCAATGTTCACAGAAATGAAGTAAGTGCTCCATTGTGTAAGTAAAGTCTAAAAAAGGGCCGAAATTTTACAAGCTTGATATTTGTAACAAAGTCTGTGAGGAGCTAGAAAGAATATCAACATGAATATGTAAAATAAAACATGAGTCTGCTCACCCAGCGAGACGTAGAAGGTTTGCACATATGTTAAATAAGTCAGCACGGACCAGCCGCGGACGATATAAAACTCCCACTGCTTACAATAGCATAATGCACACACTTGATTGCCGATCAAGGCGAAACGGGAAGTTTATATAGGCCGGAGAGCCAGGCGTGGAATGTGCGGGAACAATGATGACATCAGGGGGTAGCGGGGAATGGATAGCAAGCACACACACAGTCATGAGGCAGACAAGGCAACAGATGGATGGAAAGTGTACCAGTCCAATGTCACAAGAAGGAAGGGATGAATATGCACAAGGTAAGAAAACATATATATCGGGAGCACATTACAAACTGCAAGACATGATAGAGACCAATAAGCTGAAATGGTATGGACACATGATGAGAATGGGACAGGGTACAGTTCCAGAGAGTGATTACAGAGAAAATAATAGGAAAAAGACATCAGGGAATGCCCAGAAATAGGTGGATGAATACAGGGAAAGAGAGTACAGACAAGAGAGGAGTAAAAGTAGAAAAAAATATTGGAAAAAAGAAGGGAGTTGTGGAGAAACAGAAAAATGAGGTCCTTAATTCACAACTCTACCAAAAGGACTGGAAATGGAAAATGAAGAAGAATCTGTTGAAATGAAGACAAAAATTTATTCAACACTTCTACCAGCTCATTTCATTGAACCTTTACTTAAGTGCACTTTCTTTATTTGTCTGTGCATGTCACGTCTTATGA
Source organism: Anabrus simplex (assembly GCF_040414725.1). NCBI lineage: Eukaryota > Metazoa > Arthropoda > Insecta > Orthoptera > Tettigoniidae > Anabrus > Anabrus simplex. The sequence goes on from NC_090279.1 coordinate 35,294,002, forward strand.
CACAACCGAGGGTTGGTTAACACAGCACCCCTTGAAGGGAGTTCTGTGTCATACAACTGGTTTAAATGTTTAGCAGTTTGTTCCCCACATGGTATGAAACTAGTCTGTGTTGAATACATCGAGTGGTGCCTAACTGAATTCATTTCAGCCAATAACAGTGCTTGTTATTCACTTTGTGATATTTTACTGTAAAAGTAAACATAATGTACACATGTAACATGAGCTCGTTCTTGTGGCCAATTGCGTTGATTCTTACTCATTGCCAGGTAACAGATTTCTATGGAAACACATATCTATTCAGGAAACTATGATTAATTGTATTTTGTATATTGCAACGTAGGGGACACTAGGCCTACTTGTTCTGGCCTTCACTGGTTCTTCTATTAATATATTCCTGATTTCACTTTCAAGTAACTACCTTTTACAGTTTCCAGAGCCACAATATGTTCTTGAAGATTTTTCTTCCATTCCTGCTACTGGTTTAATATTGCCCTAACAAGTCGAAGCGAAAGTGCTAGGATTAAGAAGGTAGCGGCGTTAATTAAGGTTAATTAACGAGAAAATGGGGAAACCACGGAAACGATTTTCAGGGCTGTCTATCCTGGGATTCGAACCCATGCAAACTCACCGCCACACGCCCATGAAGAAGATCTCTTACACACCAATAAATCAGGAAATATCTTACGAAAGAGAGGCAGTCTACTGTTAACTAAAACATCAGGAGTAAATACCGGACATAGCTGTTGTGGGATAAGGATGTGATACAGAAGAATCTCCATAACAACACTGATATACCAAGAAATCTACATATGGAGATATTTTCACAGATATCCTACACGGAACAACTCTCAAGATTTCGAACACTACCGGTACTAAAATCTTTCGCAGCCTACAGTGTAAAGAACAACCAAACATTCATAGCGCCACTTTTAAATCGCAAACAGAGGCAAATAACACATCAACACAATAATTAAAATTATACCGATACACTATCTTGTAACTTCTTTCTGAAAATAATATCCGCAATTCTTCACCTCATTCCAATACATTTAGATATCCGATATATTGCTACAACACACGATTTGCCGGTACTTGTAACGCAAAGGCCAGGAGGTTTCAAAAAGAAAGCTAGTTATATGCTTATACATTTTTAATGCTTAAGTAAAAATAAAATTAAGAAAATTAAAAGTATGTATAATGCTGAAACTGAGAAACTTTAGCATTAACGTTCAACGGTTCTCAATTGAGATCTATAAGTTTGGCAAAAGTAAATTACTGAAACTTGAACATTACCGACTATAAGTGTAAAGTGATAGAAATTCCTCAAAGAAGAAAATCGGAAACACAATTAACGGCATAAGCTGTACAACTGGTTAACACGCGCCTGATACAACAACATACCTCACACTTCGAGACAAAACCTGATGATAATAATAATAATAATAATAATAATAATAATAATAATAATAATAATAATAATACTTTATTAACGGTAATACCATTTTAATGTATTCTACAGTTTCTTAGGTCATCAGCCAAGAGGCTGGTTAGACCCTCAAATAGCACTACCAAAGGCTTTGCAGTTATAGGGAAACCGCAAAAACCAATGGCAGAGCCTAAATTATAGGCGTACTAGGCAGGATGAGGTGTGAGGTGTGAGGTAGTTTGCCATTGCTAATCACTTAAACAAACTTTTGAAGAACGGATTTGATTTGTATCAGTCAGTAGAAGAGGCTGAATTTAGGAAAGGATGTATTACCAGTGACAACTCCCGAATATATGACACTTATTGAAAAGTTCACTGTGCGCCATAGAGAATGAGCAAGAGTCCACTCTGAACGTTATTTTTCACTTCTGTATTCATCGGCTGCCACAAAGATTGCTGGGATTTCCACGCTAGCGCATCTGACCGTCGTAGGCCGTAACTAAAATTACCGGGCGGGCGATTTAAATCATTTAGCGCGTCAGGTCCCCAGGTTCTCATTCTCCCCCCACTCTTCAATATATTCATTTCTTTCATATCTTTTTTCTTTTCTTTCTTTCTGTTACCTTTTTCTGAAATACTTCATTCTGAACATTGAAAACACCTGGAGGTTTGTCTGTGCTTCATTATTATTTTGCTGGAGAAAAGAAGTTTACCAGCCTGTGCTGCTTATTATAATTTTACTTTTATTAATTTACAAAGCCATGAAGGAAGGGAGTGACCGGTCTGGCCTCTGAAGCTCTTTTTTTTTTTTTTTGGTGCTGAGCGAAAAAGAAGCCAACTGACAAAGGGAGGAAGGAAGGAAAGAAGTGACCAGAAGGTGAGTGGGATTGACAATCCTTATCTTGAATTAAGAACTACGACAGAAAAAGACGCTAACATCACCTCGTACGTCAGTCCTCTTAACACTATCCAAGCAAACCTCAACAGTCAATAGTATCAAGATATGCCACTTATGCAGGAAATAAAATTTAAATACAATATAAGAAAGAATGCCACACACAGGAACCAAAATGATTAAAGGAAACTCATATGCTAAGGAGGAAGTTTGTAGGATTCAAACGTAAGCAGAAATGGTACATGATCGTGTGATTAATGGAGCTATATTCTACCTACTATCCACAGTATTACAGGTATAAAAATTGTGTAGAAATTTCCACAAAAGTTTTAGTGATCATGGTATATCATAATTTCATGACATTAGATTCAGTAGCATTAATCACCAATTAATAATCATCAGCCAGAAAACAATACAATACAAATACAAAATCGTTCATTTATGAAAGAAAGTGTGGAACTGACAAGTTGCAACTTAATACTTTCCTGTCTTTTTGCAGTCTAACGTTGCACTGACACGTCAAAAGTTTTCAGCAACACCATTTGTACACTGAGTGACAGTGACAATGCAACACCAAGGAGGAGTGGTTCGAAAGGGATGAATGTTGGGGAAAAAACAGAGACGGCACGGATGAATAATTGATGTTTATTTCAAACCGATATGCAGGTTACACAATGCGCACGACATCGACTCAGTAGGATGTAGGACCACCGCGAGCGGCGATGCACGCAGAAACACGTCGAGGTACAGAGTCAATAAGAGTGCGGATGGTGTCCTGAGGGATGGTTCTCCATTCTCTGTCAACCATTTGCCACAGTTGGTCGTCCGTACGAGGCTGGGGCAGAGTTTGCAAACGGCGTCCAATGAGATCCCACACGTGTTCGATTGGTGAGAGATCCGGAGAGTACGCTGGCCACGGAAGCATCTGTACACCTCGTAGAGCCTGTTGGGAGATGCGAGCAGTGTGTGGGCGGGCATTATCCTGCTGAAACAGAGCATTGGGCAGCCCCTGAAGGTACGGGAGTGCCACCGGCCGCAGCACATGCTGCACGTAGCGGTGGGCATTTAACGTGCCTTGAATACGCACTAGAGGTGACGTGGAATCAAACGCAATAGCGCCCCAAACCATGATGCCGCGTTGTCTAGCGGTAGGGCGCTCCACAGTTACTGCCGGATTTGACCTTTCTCCACGCCGACGCCACACTCGTCTGCGGTGACTATCACTGACAGAACAGAAGCGTGACTCATCGGAGAACACGACGTTCCGCCATTCCCTCATCCAAGTCGCTCTAGCCCGGCACCATGCCAGGCATGCACGTCTATGCTGTGGAGTCAATGGTAGTCTTCTGAGCGGGCGCCGGGAGTGCAGGCCTCCTTCAACCAATCGACGGGAAATTGTTCTGGTCGATATTGGAACAGCCAGGGTGTCTTGCACATGCTGAAGAATGGCGGTTGACGTGGCGTGCGGAGCTGCCACCGCTTGGTGGCGGATGCGCCGATCCTCGCGTGCTGACGTCACTCGGGCTGCGCCTGGACCCCTCGCACGTGCCACATGTCCCTGCGCCAACCATCTTCGCCACAGGCGCTGCACCGTGGACACATCCCTATGGGTATCGGCTGGGATTTGACGAAGCGGCCAACCTGCCCTTCTCAGCCCGATCACCATACCCCTCGTAAAGTCGTCTGTCTGCTGGAAATGCCTCCGTTGACGGCGGCCTGGCATTCTTAGCTATACACGTGTCCTGTGGCACACGACAACACGTTCTACAATGACTGTCGGCTGAGAAATCACGGTACGAAGTGGGCCATTCGCCAACGCCGTGTCCCATTTATCGTTCACTACGTGCGCAGCACAGCGGCGCATTTCACATCATGAGCATAACTCAGTGACGTCAGTCTACCCTGCAATTGGCATAAAGTTCTGACCACTCCTTCTTGGTGTTGCATTTGCTCTGTCAGTCAGTGTATTTTCTCAAGGAACTTACTATATGGTATATTTTTCAGTCTGTCAAATGAGGCACGTAGGGTCACACACTGAGAAATATGGAGATTTGTACTTCTTTTGTATCTGCCAGAGGATGGCAAGTCTCTGGCAGAGTAGTGTTTAAAGAAGCCAAGGCATGGTAGCACGTACCCTGTTCCTACATATTGCACCAAAACACAACATATCATTCAATCAATCATCTGCATTTAGATGATAAATAATGTCAAGCTACAAATTGTATGCATCCCTTGTATTTATTGTTCTGCACTATTTACAGTACTTAAGAATGTTTTATTTCATGTATCAGTTGGATATATCTAAAAATTTTCTGCTAAACGGATAAGGACAGCATTATGAATATGTTTATGGGCTTAAAAGACAAGAGAGCGATTACAGATTCTGTGATTGTTCCCTGTTACAACATGCAGGAGGTACAAATAATGCTTCCTTTCAGTCCATCCGCAGGAGAGGAGTCCCAATAAATGGAAAGAGATACGTAGCATCAGGATCTACGTACTACTATATGGCAGCTGATCCAGCACAAAAAAGTTCCCATGGCACGTCACAAGATAGCTGAGTCCAAGGAATTGGTCACTAATTTATGTACAGTACTATGGCGTGGAAATAAGACTCCCTAAGCCTCCATATGTAATACAGTCAGGGTTAGAAAAGAACAGGTGGTGACCGAGGTAGATCGGATAGGATAGATGAAATCTAAATGCAGATCAGTATTGATTGATTGATTGTGTTGAAATTGAAAAAAAGTTGCCACATGGTCACGAAGAGAGATGGTGTATATGAAATGGGGCATCGTGCATGATGGGGACTCATTGTGCAAATGTGGAGACGAACAGACTTCTAGGCATCTCTTGCACTGTCGTCTATATTCAATAACATTTCCAATTACTTTGAAATCATTTAGGAAAAGGCTAGGAAAACAACAGACAGGGAATCTGCCACCTGGGCGACTGCCCTAAATGCAGATCAGTATTGATTGATTGAGGAGCCTGGCACAAGTAAGCGGAAGCAATGCCAGGATTCACCCAAGCTCCTAAGTTCAGAGCCCATGGGACCCTTTTTAGTCGCCTCTTACATAAGGCAGGGTATGTCTTGGGTGTTATTCTACTGCCCCCACCCACAGGGGGACAACTATTATCTGGAAAGTTTGTACAACTGTTACCATCACATCAAATGTATCAGTTACCAACAACACAAAATTAACAAATATTAATTTAATTACTTGGACATTGAATACATGCCAGTACGTACTTCTGTAGAGGAGGATGTGCATACAAATTGCAAATAAGAGAGGAGAGAGCTTAACATATTTCCTGTGTTCTGGTGAGAAATTGTTTCCAAAATACACAATTTTCAGTGAAACCACTTTGGTAGAAATGGATGATTAACCAAAACTATGACTTCTTAACAAAATTCATCCACACAATATCACATGACACTTCCACTTCAGTATTTGAATTTTATCACACAATTCTACAGAAATGATGAGCTCATATAAAGGAACAGACTATGAGGGCACCAAACCACATGTTTGAAAGGTTCTTCTGGAAAATAACTCCACTTTTCAATTTTCACTTCCCATTCAGCAGATATGCAATTAAGACAAATGGAGTCTGGAACATGCATATGTTTGACATATTTTGAATTACAATACTGAACATGAACTGAACACACTTGTTTTCCACCTTTATGAACAATTATAATGATATTATGTGCTTCATAATGTCTCATTTTTTGGCTATGAGTTTTATATTGCACCGATTTATGGCAACGATGGAATGGGCCTGAGAAGGAAGCAATTGTGACCTTAAGAGGCGGGCGGAGTCAAGTCTAGATCCACCTTTTATTTAAAAATATCGCCACTAGTCTCGTTCCTGTCGACAGCTAACTCCACTGATAGTTACATCGCGGGTGCATAGATGGCAGTGAGAAAGGCCAAGGCCGAGCGGGCGATTCCCTTCTCACCCTCCAGCGTTACATAGTGTGTCACCGGGAAGTTGTGATACAGTACTTGCACGGAGCTGATGATGTTGGCATTTGTACGGAATGCGAAACATTCCAGGAAATTATTGAGCATGGGTTAGTGCTGAGCAAAACAGTCAACCGTCAACAGTTAAAATAACGTACTGTTTCCGACAAAAATAAATATAATGGCGTATGGCTTTTAGTGCTGGGAGTGTCGGAAGACAAGTTCGGCTTGCCAAATGCAGGTCCTCTGATTTGATGTCCGTAGGCGACCTGCGCGTCGTGATCAGGATGAAATGATGATGGAGACGACACATACACCCAGCCCCCATGCAAGAGAAATTAACCAATTATGGCCAGCACACCGGACACTGTTTCCGATGTTGAAATGAAGTAGTGCATCAACCCCGTCCCCGCCTCACGCCTTTCCCTGTACCGGCCAGTCAGTGATACATATTATATTTATTCTATCCAATGAAAATACAAACACCGAGCTCGATAGCTGCAGTGGCTTAAGTGCGGACAGTATCCAGTAAGCGGAAGATAGTGGGTTCGAGCCCCACTGTCGACAGCCCTGAAGATAGTTTTCCGTCGTTTCCCATTTCACACCAGGCAAATGCCGGGGCTGTACCTTAGTTAAGGCCACGGCCGCTTCCTTCCAATTCCTAGGCCTTTCCTATCCCATCGTTGCCATAAGACCTATCTGTGTCGGTGCAACGTAAAGCAAATAGCAAAAAAAGAAAAGAAAAAAAGAAAATACAAACTGATACAAAATAAGTGAATTAATTTACGCATTTATTAGTCACACAGTGATACATTGGACATAATATAAAGATTGTAACGCGACCAAGAAAGAAATTTTCCAACAACCTCGAGTAAAAAAAAGCCTTAACTTACAAATTTATAACAGTTTCTTCCTTGGAAACGAACAGTTCTGAAATATATAAACAATGTATAAAAAACATCCCATTGGATATTGTGTTAAAATTTGGATTCGATCAAGTAACGTGTTTTCGGAGACGCAGAGGTGCCGGAATGTTGTCCCGCAAGAGTTCTTTAACGTGTCGACACGAGGCTGACATATCTGAGCACCTTCCAATACCACCGCACTGAGCCATGTTCGAACCTGCCAAGGGGAAGAAGGCCTGCGTTCCATCCTTCGAGCCGTTGTGAGAGTCTCTTTGTCTTTACAAAGACGGATTTGAAGTCGTATGTTTTCGTATAAGTTTTAAATAATAAATGTTACAGCATCTAAAGGTCCATTAGTTCTGTATTTCATGACTTGAGTGGAACGTAATTAGAGTAACTACTAAGGTAAAAAAAAAATACCACTTCATTCTCGCTCTCGGTGACGTCAGGCGCTTTAGCCAATAGCAGCGCTGCTCTATCTGACCTGTGAGATATTGTAGTTACGTTGGGAAACCCCGTTTCCAAGAAATACAAGGATTTTAAACGACGGTTTTGTATAGCTTACCTACCCGTTATGAAACTCTGAAAAAGTGCTGAGGGGCACTGCAACTTCCCTCTGTAGGTGAGGGTATTAGAATAACACCCACAGTATCCCCTGCCTGTCGTAAGAGGCGACTAAAGTGGGCCCCATGAGTTCTGAAATTGGGAGTCTGGGTTGGCGACCACGGAGCCCTTAGCTGAGTCCTAGCTTTATTTTCACTTACTTGTGCCGGGCTCCTCACTTTCATCTATCCTTCTTCAAGTGTCATCTCCCTTTTTTGCTAGTTGCTTTACGTCGCACCGACATAGATAGGTCTTATGGCGACGATGGGACAGGAAAAGGCTAGGAGTGGGAAGGAAGCGGTCATTGCCTTAATGAATGTACGGCCCCAGCATTTGCCTGTGTGAAAATAGGAAACCACGGAAAACCATTTTCAGGGCTGCCGACAGTGGGGTTCGAACCTACTATCTCCCAAATACTGGATACTGGCCGCACTTAAACGACTGGAGCTATCGAGCTCGGTGTATCTCCTTTCAGAAGATCGGCTACCATTATAGAGATTCTTGCTTTGCATGTTGCTCAGTAGTGGAACAGTTGAACCAAGTTTACAAATTATCAATCCAAGGAATGCGCTTTCTCCCTGGTCTTCTTTTTCCTTGTAACTTTCCTTGAATAACCAGCTGCAGTAGACGATATTCTCTTCTCTCATCTATCCTATCCGACCACATTTGGTCAACTCTTGTTCTTTTCCGACCCCGACGGTATTACTGTACGTAAGGAGGCCTATGGTGTCTTTCATTTTCACACCCTTCGTGGCCTTTGTCTTTCCTTGGCCGATACCTTCATTTTCGAAGTGTCGGATCCCTTCCATTTTTTCTCTCTGATTAGAGTTATATAGAGGAAGGTTGCCTAGTTGTACTTCCTCTTAAAACAATAATCATCACCACCACCACACAGCAACTGAAAAACGGTTATATTCTTGTAACTGTTTCATTCAACAACAGTTGTGTTCCCGAAACGGTTGCGTTCTATCTGCCCCAGCTGTAATGGGTATTACAAACAGTGACACATGCACGGAGCCTCAAAGAGGATTGTAATGCAGAAACAGGGCAGTTCCGCCTGCAAACCTTGTATCGCGAGCAAGGGAAGCAGTGCAGCGGTGAGTTACCATGCACACTAGTAACAAACGTATATTTAACCCGCCATCGGTATCGTTGTTAGGTAGCCCCTAACAAAAACATTCCTTATTAAGAAAAGTTTTTTGGTTTAAGACTCAAACTTTTCAAACTCCAGGTATTCTCAAATGAGTTTATGAGTCACATGTTTTCCTTCGTTACGCGATGATTCACGCACACGTGTCACGTGGAGGAGTGGGGGAAGTGCGTTCTGTCTGGAGTGTTAGTCCGCGCCTCGCTACGATACCGGTCGCGTCACAGGCAGTGTTAGGAGCATTCTAGCCTCGATACCTTTGGCGTCACAGTTTTTGCGCATTCCGTGCTGGTGTAATGTTTTAGTAAACAGTATCACAGTGAAATTATAATGGCTAACAGGCCTAGTGAATCTCTTATTTTGAGCTGGATTGAAGAATCTTGCCCTGGAAATCGTAAAGCCACATCTGTTGAAGACGTGCTTTAGTCGATGTTCTGTCAATTGGTCTCAGAAATTCCATCAAAAATATCTTTGGTCAAGAACTTCCCGTCAGAAATACGACACCAGCAGCCCCAGGTAAGTATTGCTAACAGTTCTCACTTCTACACTTTTACAAGTATCTAATTGAACACTTTGTAAAACTTCTTTTTATAATTATTACCAAAAAAAGCTATGGTGTTTACTGTATATATTTTCAGACGTTCCCGGGCGGAAACCAAGATGCGCCTACTCCCAGTTCGAAAAAACCGATTTACGTCAGCTCGCTGTGATGCGTGCAAACGCTCAACGTGCAAAGAGCACACTGGACTAACAAAAGTAGTATGCAGTGAATGTTTTTCGCAAGAAGTTGAAAGAAATGAGTGAACAGGACAATGATACAAAATAATGAGGTTTACAAATCATGTTAACATTTGTTTTGTACTGTAATATGTATTTGTAATGCCAAGGATTTTTATTACTTTTCATAATATTAAGTAATAGTTATGTAAATTTATATAAATAGTTAACATAAAACCAGTCTGTTAAAACAAAATTATAATTACCTTCTAAAAGAACGAAGACAGTGTATGATTCGAAATTGTAGTAGCAAGTACTCAGGTAATAAACAATTGTGGATATATACAAATATGTAAGTATATATACTAAATAACCAAATACTAGTATAATTTATTCAAACTGCCGAGAAGAGCTCGTATAAGAACTAAAATCATATACCAAGCCGATGTTAGGGAGCCCCTATACACGCTACCTCTCGCGTAAGTGCGGACAACGATACCGCTGGCGGGTTAAACCCATGTCCAGAGGCGATTCTAGCCCTGGCAGGGTGGGGCTCAGTTTTAGTGAAATAATTATTTTAAAATTCCTTGATTAATAAAGAAATTCTAATTTACAGATATAATGTATTTGAAATAAACATGTTAATGGTTGTGCTAATGTTGCCCATTGTATTTTCAAAACCATGGTTACTTTTCTTTTGAATTCTGTTACCAAGACTTTCAATTCCAAACACCCCTGCGTTTTAAGTATCTAAAACCGCCACTGCCCGTATTGTAATGGGCTACAACTGAAAGAGGAACAACATATATTTATAGCAATTAATTCCATTTTAATTCTTATTCTACTAAACCTTAAAATACTTTTGTAAATGTACACACCAGAGATAACAGAGAAACATTAGTAGCAACTACTATTCAGTATGCGGATTCTCAACCATTACTGCATCTCTTTCTGTAACTCTACGTCATTTAGCCATTCTTTTACTGAGATATGTTGTAGCTTATTCGAACTGACGATTCACCTCCGACCTACAATTACCAATAAAAATAAGTTAATTTTCTTAGTTTGAATAGTAAGCATCCTTGCGTCACTAACATAACAAAGAAAATTCAATAATGTCGGATAATACTTACCTCAGATAAGGCAGCTCTTTTAAGTTCATTCGTAATTTCATGGTGTTCTTCACCAACATATTTGTCATATTCTTCGGCGTGTTTTAGAGAATAATGTCGATGAATGTTAATTTTTTTTTGCTAGTGGTTTTACGTCGCACCGACACAGATAGGTCTTATGGAGACGATGGGATAAGAAAGGCCTAGGAGTTGGAAGGAAGCGGCCGCGGCCTTAATTAAGGTACAGCCCCAGCATTTGCCTAGTGTGAAAATGGGAAACCACCGAAAACCATCTTCAGGGCTGCCGCCAGTGGGTTAACAAATCCACTAATCATAGTACCACGGTATAATAAAACACGACAAAATATAACGTGCTATTGAAAGGTCATACCACAAGTAGCGAGTAACAAAGTATTGTCAGCGTGTCCACTCCGCTTGTTATGAAGCAAAGGTGAGGAAGCGACCGATAGCAGCTGAAGATCTCACTCACCACATCCCTGCATGGGTAAGAGCTAATCTGTCATCATCCCTCTTCAAGGACAAGACTTTGTGACGCTGCGGCATCTGACGGAAACTGGCTGAACTATCAGCACTAGAATTCGGCCGACACTCGTAAGTCAATAAGCAGTGCTTTATTAAAATCACAATTAAATATATAAAGCATCCCTAATTTTAAAGTATGTTAAAGTAGCCCATTAGACAAAAATATAAACTTCCCTACGGTATAGTTTGCTTCTAATTTGAACACGATCTTGACTTAAAATAAGTTTAGGAAAACCGTGGTTCAGAGCTCAGTTTTATGTGGAGATTCGTCATTTTAACTACCACTTTATAACTATATTTGCATTTCTTTTCGAAATGCGTTTACACTGATGGAAAGTGTGTGATTTTTTTAAAAAAATTTCAAAATCTTCCTTCACTCGGAGGCTGCCTAAGACAAAGAATACGCATAAAATTTCATTGAAAAAATATAAAAAATAAGTACTTTATATCTCAGTCTAGCGAATACAAGTGGTGTCTGAGTATCAAAAGAGAACCCCTGAGTGCTTTCAGTCCCCAGTCGATGAACTCCTTGGTACTGATGTTGAAGACCTTCATCAGCTCTACCGTCTTCTTAGGGACTGTCCCTCTCGCACCGATCATGAGACCCCTTTCTTCTACATCGTCCAGTTCGTATTTATTATAATACGGCACTATAGAAACGAAATAATTTTACCTTGTTCCGTTTCCTTATAAAAAATCTTTTACAAACTTATGACCCATGTTACAACAACTACTGAGCTGGTGGCTGGCCGTTCCAGCTCCGGCCGCCTCTTAACTCGCTCAGAAATACGTGAAAACTAGATGAAGCTACAGACAAATGCACGGCGGGACAAACACACAATGCCGGGTTGGTGGACCTGTCGGATTTGCTGGTTCATGTGTCAAAACCGCCAAAACGGACCCAACCACGAGCTGATCAGAGCGACCTACGGACCCCTTTAGTGACGCTGTATGAGGAAACCATCCTTCTTGAAACACAGATATACTAGATGATGATAATTTTGCAGATGTCCTGGATGGTGCAATGAACTTATAGCCTGATAACCGATATAGAAACGAAGAATAACGGCCGAGAGTACTCATCGCGCTGACCACACGCGCCTCGTAATCTGCAGGCCTTCGGACTGAGCAGCGGTCGCTTAGTAGGCCAAGTACCAACGGGGCTCTTGCGCCTTGGGGTTTGGTTTAGCCTGATAAAATTTTAGAGCCTGCATGTAAATTAGAAATGCGGTCAAATCTCTTGTTACACTGTACTCGGTTTCTTCAGAAATCTTACCACAAATTGGTCATGCAATATGTTGAGCTTCTCAGAATTCTCAACCCGAGCCTAACCTTTGGATAAAACTGCCTATCAAAATAACTAACTGATTCTTATCCTTTTTGATAACTTACTATAAACATAGTTAAAATAATGAAGTGCTCTACTCATTCAAAAGAGCGTTCCTAAAATTAACATTACTAGCGAGTATGATTTCATTAGATATCACTCCACCGTTCACATGAACCTCTCACTATTTGTTCTAATACTACTACTAACCTTGAGTGCAGATGTAATATCTAATTAAACAATATACAAACACTTTCAGTGCTACGTACAAACCACTCCGGCGAATGAACATTCAATTTAAAGTGTTGAGAGGAAACAATTCTATTTCCCTTTTCATTTCTCTTTTTCTCACCCTCTCTTGCAATTTTCTGCCGCTTTCCCGCTTCTCTTCTTCTGTCTTCCGAGAATTTCCTTACTTTAAGGAGGATAAGCCTGGCACTGTACTTAAAACGGGGGATTCCTTGCCGTCCTTATACATTTTTCTGGTAATAAAGTCTGTATCATTAAAATGGGTTTTTAAAAACAATCAACCTGTCGTTTGGTTTTCATTTGGCTCTTGGAATAGGGCAAATCGATTCTTCTCGACGTGCTACAATTTCATGAAATTTGAAGGACCTCAAGTAGACTTCTACTTCATTGCTCTTACAAGCTGTAATGCAGCACGATCTCGCAGTTGCTCCGTTGAAGGGAATGGCGCGAGAATGCGGGAACCGCGCCACGCCATCACTGGTTGTACTTTGTTGTGCTGTGCTGCACAATCTTCCACACGTTACCTGAGAGCGAATTCCTGAAATAAACAATCATTCACATCAGATTTACTCTTATCTCCACCGCGGCCTCCAAATTGGTAATTTAGGTGGAAACTGGAACAGGAGTTGTTTCATAATCCTTCTTCACTACAGGGAATAGAAAATAAATCATTGTCATGACATTGTCGACAAAAATTATATTTAGCTCGCCTTTTAGCAGGATAATATAAAAGCTCAGCACATTTAATATATATTTGAGACGCAAGGCATTTGGTCACCCCAGGTGAATACATGTTATTCGAGCTTAAAACAAGCAGACTCTGGTATTTCCGTTTTTGAAATTTATGGGAATAATTTATAAAATGAATCCCTAACTTTACACTCCTATATAAAAGTGTCTTGTCTGTACATTGCTCAGAATTTGAAAAGAATGGTATTTCTGTATCGATCATGTCCACAGTAACAAGAAAATGCTGTTTTTACTTTTCCATCTGTCTGTCTGTCTGTCTGTCTGTCTGTCTGTCTGTCTGTCTGTCTGTCTGTCTGTCTGTCTGTACACGCATCACGAGAAAACGCCTGAAGAGAATTTAATAAAAATCGGTATGTAGAGTCGGACGGTGAGCCGATACAATCTAGGCTATAAATTATTTTATTCACGCTAAGTGAAATGGTAGTTTAGGGGAAGGACTAAAATTCAATTCTCAAATATTTATATTATTAGTGGTCATATCGATAAATACTACGTAACTAAACTAAAGTTATGTAGAATTAAATTTCGGATCATTTACGTCTTATGAATTTTTACCGTACCGGCTATGATAACAGAGATATTCATGAATTTGGATTTTTGTCCATATCAACGCCGAGCCCCGACAAAATGGGTAAACAGAATTTAATGAAAATCGGTATATAGAGTCGGGGAATAAGAAACTGCACTTTAAGCTATAAACGATGTTATTCACCCTGGGCGAAATGATAGTTTAGGGGAAGGCACCTAAAATTTAATTTTTAAATACCTATGTTCTTGGTCCTACGGAAAAGTACTACATAACGAAAGTTATAGAGAATATAATTTCCGACCATTTATATTTTATTCAGTTTTACCGTACCGACTATGATGAGAACGGTATTTCAGAACCAGAAGACAATTAATAATGTGACGGCCTACAATATCGAAAGCGCGTAATATAGATCAACAATAACATTACACTGACCGTTGTTTGTTGTAATGTTCTTTGTCTCTTATGCTAACATTCAACTCCGATAGATGGGATTACTGCTGCGTACCGAGTATAACAGCCTAACTGAATATTGGAGGGAAATAGCTGAGGAGTTATATAAATGTCTTCTTTAGCATGCCAATCCTCTGGTTCAGACATTTTCTGATACTGCTGGTACGTAACACACTGGTTCATCATAGTATGCCAGCTATTCGATACCTACTCTGACGCGCTGTTTTGAATGAGCAGTGTCTGCACTTAAGTCAGAGGCTCAGTTAGTAGTAGTATGAGTAGTATTATGAACTGGTCTGGAAATACAATTTAGCCCTATTCCAAATTTTAGTACCAGAATTCACTAAATAACTCAAAATTCAACCTTGAAAAGAGCCGTTTCTTAGGAAAAGCTTCTTCCTCTTCACTTTCATTAAATTTACATTAATTTTACTCCAAATTAGCAGCGAAGATGTGGTTTCTTCTCTGGCTTGGAGGAAAAATTGCCTCCACGTCAGATAGTTATTTCCCCCGTCAGTGCAGTGCATTGAGATTTTCCGACTCATCGGGTACTTCCAGGAAGCCGATAAGTAAACGGGCATAGTTTTTGCCCCGGGACTATCCACTATTTGAACCCCCCCCCCGCCCGCCGAATAAAAGGACGACGATTGATCACGGATGTCTGCGTCTTGGTCATTCCAGCTCTGTAGCTTTGGACTGTTAGTTCGGCAGCATAGTACTGCTCGTTAAAAGTGAAAAAATGTGTGGTTTTTCATTTGATCGAGTATTTCATATGAAGGCATTGCTTTTAATCGCGTCATTCCTACCGTCGTCATTGTAATGACCCATGTTCATTTCAGTTGGGAAAACCACTAAGAGGGTCTTTCTGAGAGTCTTATAAAGGCTGGTGGAGAGTGAGTGTCTGCCATTATAATGAAAACTCCCCAACCTGACTGTGACTGGCGGTAGGCAAGCTGGCCTACCATTACAATGAAAATTCCCTAACCCAGTCTTGATATGAGAAAAGACGCTGGTGACTTGCCCGTCGTGCTTCTAGGGCAACGTTAAGAGCTATGCAACTTAATACAATCTTGCTCACAAGGTTTACACTACCTAACCTAGAATTCTGTATAAAATTTAGAATTCCGTAGCGAAGCACGGGTACATCAGCTAGTCTTAAAATATAACTCCTCCTGAGGACGTTACAACTCTCTTAATCATTGGGACGAGTAGGTCTGCCGCTACTGAAGGAAGTGACTGGTGCTAGTGGATATTTGGAGTTGAAGTTAGGTGATGAACCAGAGACAAGTTGTTTAACACCATCATTTCTTTCTCTGAAAACTGTCTGGAGCAATACTACTGGCTAGGGTGGTAGCATGTAGTAAAAATAGGAGTACAACCGTATGGTTAGTGACAGTGGCTTGGAGTCATTTTTAAAATGCAAGTATGGCCAATGGAAAATGGTAAATTAAATTGTAAACAACCTCTGGGATGGGTTTAAAGCTATAGTTGAGAAGTGTGAAAACGGATATGACTTTAAAAGTAGTCAGGGCCCATTACATTATAACAGGGAAGTAAAGAGATTAGGAAGGAGGTGCACGTTAGAAGAAATGAAGTTAGGAATTGCTTCGGGAGTAAGGAGAGATTGAAGGAGCTCACTAGGAAATTGAATTTAGCAAAACAAAAACAGCTATTAGGTTAGGTTAGGTTAGGTCAGATCAGGTTAGGTTAGGTCAGGTTAGGTTAGGTTAGGTTAGATTACGTTAGGTTAGGTTAGGTTAGGTTAGGCAGCCAAATGAATTCCAGAGAGAAATATCCACCAGCACCAGTCCTGCTCGCTTTTACTTCTTTCAGTAGCGGCAGACCTACTCGTACTAATGATTAGAAGAGTTTTAATATCCTCAGGAGGAGTTACAATTCTTTTAAATATAAAGTTAGGGATTCATTTTATAAATTATTACCACAAAGTTCAAACAGGATATGTAAATATACTCTAAGGCATAAACAGGTACCTGGAAGGACATTCCAGGGATCATTAAGGGACACGGGGGTGAAAATGCGAGGATTTATAGATCATTTAAAGATAATGTACAGATAGAAGGGGCGACTCATACTGGCGAACTACCTAAACTTTCCTACGATAATAATGACATTTACTAAAAGTTGCAAAAGTAGAAAGCTAGAAAGGCAGCTGAGATTGATAATTTTTTAGGGGACATATTAAATGTTGTAATATAGCGATGTAAGGCCAGACAAACCACCTTTTATTGGCGAAGGCAGCGAAACAAGTCCAAATACAACCCACGAGGAAGTAGTGTATGCAATCAAACTCCAGAAGAAAAGAGAAGCTGTAGGTCCGGACAAGATTCGTGCAGAAACTCTCAAACTCATTGCTGAAGGCCATGGCAGAGGAGTAGAGCTGCTAACTACATTATTTAACGCAATATATAAATCTGGTAGAATCCCATCTGACTGGCTAAGATCTACTTGTTTCACCATACCTAAAAAGGCTAGTGCATAACATTTGATGATTATCATATGATCAGCCTAATGTTCCATGTGCGAAAGGTATTTCTGCGTATCATCCACACTCCAATCTACCTCAAATGCGAACGCCAAGTTGGACATACTCAGTTTGGCTTTAGGAACGGAACGGGTACACGCGAAGCTCTTTTTTCCTTGAATGTTTTGACCCAGAGTTGCCTAGATATGAATGTAGATGTGCATGCTTGCTCCATCGACTACCGAAAAGCTTCCGATTGCGTATCTCATGCAAAACTTGTTAAGATTTTAAAATCTACTGGTGTAGATGTTGGTGATCTTCGTATCATTACCCATTTGTACTCGAATCAAACGGCAGAGGTCGTAATAGAAGGAACTACTATTGAGGACATAGCTATACGAAGAGGCGTCCTCCAGGGATGTGTCTTGTCCCCACTCCTTTTCAACATCTACTCTGAAGCTGTGTTCAGAGAGGCTATGGAAGATGTTAATCTAAATATCAAAATCAATGGCAATGCATTAATAACATCCGATTTTCCGATGACACGATTGTGTTAGCCAGCAACCTTAGTGCTCTTCAAATCATTATAAACAACATCGTGAGGACCAGTGAAACCTACGGCTCATCCTTGAATATTAACAAGACCAAGCTGATTGTATTCTCGAAAACACCAAAACAGGCTTCCCTGTAAATCAACAACAACATTGTCCAACAAGTATCTTCCATCAAATATCTTGGAACTCTAGCGAACCAGCATTGTGATTCAAAAGGTGAAATCTTATCCAGGATTGGACAAGCACAAAATATGTTCAATATAATGAGGACCTTATTCACCAGCCGAGAACTCAACCTCCAGCTCAGAGTTCGAAGGGTGGACGCTCAGCCCTTTATTGCGAAAGCGGACTCAATCTTTTGAAATGTACTTATACAGAAGAATACTCGGAATATCTTGGGTAGAAAAGATTTCAAATGAAAAAGTCCTCAACATCTTGAACAAGAAGAAGGAGCTTGCATAACCATCAAGAAGCGTAAGCTCAGCTACCTCGGGCACATCATGAGAGGTGAACTATATGAACTTCTCCGACTGATCATTCAAGGGAAGATTGATGGGAAAAGATCTACAGAAAGACGGAGAAATTCCTGGCTGAAAGAATTTCGGCGGTGGTATACGTCGATAGAAATCTTCCGCGCTGCCGTTTCGCGTGTAATCATAATCAATTGGATCGCCAACCTTCGGAGGGAGACGGCGTCATAAGAAGAAAAAGATCTGATATACTTATTTGATTACTGTTTGCGTGAAGGTGCGATACCGAATGAATGGAGAGTTTCAATAGTAGCTCCATGGTACAAGGGAAAGCTTGACATGTGTTGTTTGTAAGCTCTTTCTTTCTGAATATGTCAGACACTACCTGATTTGACAGTTCGGGTTTAGGAAAGGTTATTCCAGTGAAGTTCAACTTATAGGAAGGCATAGCACATATTTTAGATACCGAAGGTCAAATCGACTGTATCGCCATCGACATATCGAAGGCTTTTGAAAGGGTAGATAATGGGAGATAACTGACGAAAATGAGGGCTATTGGACTAGACAAAATGTGGTTGAATTGGTCGCTAAACGTCTAGAAAATAGAACTCAGAGAATTGGAGTAGGTGAAGTGTTATCTGATCCTGTAATGATTACGAGGGAGATCCCGCAGAGAAGTATTATACGACATTTATTTTTATTATAAATATAAAATATATCAGTAAAGTACTGCAATAACAGATAGGGCCATTTATAGAGTAGTAAATGCGTTACAGGATTGTGAGCGAATGCAGGGAACTTCAACGTGAGAGGGACAGCGGTTAATTGTATGGTGGTAAATGGGACGAAAAATCAAGCTCCAAGTTTGACGCAGAGGAAGAGTCCTCTCAGTTGCAATTATTGCGATCATCTGTTGGTGGTACCTTATGGGGAACACTCTAACACTAGAACCGCCGGAACATATTGTATACCTAGAACCGCCGATGCGGTCATTTTGAGCGCTGTATTGGAATTATTATTTTTATTCTAAATACGTATAGTAACTCATTGTCATACTTTCAAATATGTGTTACTAAGTTTATAAAACATTAATTATGGGATCTAAAGCAGAAAAACAAACTATTTCATTGTATTGCAAATGTAATATTTTCCTAATTTATTACAAACACAGATATGTTTTTCTAAAACACACTTATCTAATAAACAAACATTGCTTTTACTTCAAATTCTTTTAGTGTAAACTGTAAAATAGTTATTACACATTAACAGAAAAGAAAATTACTGTAACATTTTATTTAGTTTAATTTATGACCTGAAACATGTTTGCCTAATCCACGTACCACACCATATTTTTGAAACACTGTCTTTCTTTTCCTTTAGTGTATTTGCACACGCTGATGCAATTCTGCGTCTTTAGAAGCAGGAAATACCACGACCTTAGTTATGTCCTTTGAGCAAGAACCACACACTCGCTGTTTGCACTTTCTGCAGGTAAAGTTTGTCTTATTCCAGCATTTCTTCATTTGGCATTGCCTCCTCTGTACATTTCCTTACACAGGCTCCCTAAATTCGGGTTCTCTTTCCACATACTTAGGTTTAGATTCCATGCACCCCATACGAAGCTCCTCTGATAGCTTCAGGATGTAATTTCGGCGGCTGATCTTCTTCCCGGTCACTTTTTTTGAAAATGATCCAGGAATTGATAGCTGCCAAGTCAAGAATATTATGAAATACATGAACAGGCCATCTTCGGGTAGCGGATCGAACAGTATATTTTCTTCCCATTTGATCCACCACGTCCACACCATATTTTGTATTGTTGTAGAAGTCTACTATTTCGGGAATCCTTTTGGGATTAGCTTGAAGTTCAACTTCTGAGTGCAAAGTACTGTATAGAAGGACGTTCTTGTTTCGTTTACCTTGATAAACAGTAAGTGTGTCATTGGAATGTTTCAGGAGAATTGAGTCGTAAAGACTAGCTTTCATGGCCTTCACAGCTTTAGGTATTTCTCTCCTTGATCGTCTAATGGTTCCAACAATACTCGTACCATTACTTTTCAACTTCTTACCAAGTTTCACTGTTGTAAAAAAGTTGTCTGTAGTCACGTTTCGCCCCTTCCATCAACAACATTACTACACTTTCGGGAAGAGTCTCGTCACGTCCTCTGAGATCGTCTTTTCCTAGGTAAGGAAACCCATTGCACAGAAACTTTGAGTCAACGTCCACAAGAAGCCAAAACTTAATTCCAAATTTATCTGGTTTGTTCGGCATGTACTGTAAGAATGGACACCTCGTTTTTCTTGGGAATAGCTGCTCATCAGCCGTCAGATTTTCACCTGGAATATAAGTCAATTGACAATTTTCAATCAATTTTTTCCATACTTTTGATACTAACGCAAATTTATCAGTCTTCAAACGTTCTGATCTTGTAGTTCTGACGTCGAAACGCAAAAATCTTTGAATTTCTCGAAAACAATTCCTCCCCATTGTTTCACTGAAGAATGGTGGCCCCCACTTTTTTAGACCAGAGTTCATCAAGTTCAGTGTTACTGGCTCCAAGAACACCACGAGCATACACTAAGGCAATAAATGCCTCCAGTTTTTCTAAACATACACTCCACAATTCATTACCTAGAACACGGTTTGCTTCCGTTTCCATACAGTGTTTGGTGTGTTTCAATATAGATTCATCAATAAAAAGACGTCATGCACTCGCTACACTGTCGTCAGAAACATGCCGCTTTGAATATGGAGTAGGTCCTGGATTTTCTTTCAAGATGTTGTGACAAGCCATTCTGCCAGGTGTAGTCTTCCCAAACTCTCCTACAGTCCACTTCGTGATGCCGTCTGTACCTAGTAACGTATTACTTGTTCCTGGGAGGCTTGTGTTGATTCGCCCCTCTTATTTCCAGCTTTTCGTACTACATTTTCTGCTGCTGTAATAGAACAATTGATAACTTTCAGTTCTCGGCCTATACCAGGCGTAATTGCAGTCTAAATGTTGAATTTCAGTACCAAAGTTGAAATGTTGACATCAACATAACGTATATCATTATTGAAACTTACCTGGTTCAACAATTTGGTATTCAGCATCATCTGAATCACTGCTTTCAGAATGGACACTTGGTTGGTAGTAATCTTCGTCCGCAGCTTCTTCTCGTAGGTCCTCTACATCTGGGTCACATTCAACTTCAGACATATCATCTGGAATGTCATGCAGTAGAGTGAGTAATTCTTCATCGGTAAGGGACGGTGGTCTACGAGCCATGGTCTGTGACAAGCTGACGAAGCTGTGGCTCCAGACTGCCGAGAGAGATTTGTGGACAGTTGTCCCAAGGTTGTGATTGGCTCACGGAGAGAGGAGGAGTGAGGGAGGCCTTGAAGGGGATTGTGAGAGCGGAAGAATGTTCGCTACTCTCAGTGGAGCGTGACCCATTAGCCCTCGTAGCCGCCTTTCAATAAATGAATAAAGAGGAAATTGAACAATGGCCGTGCATAGACTATCAGAGTTTCATTGTTGTGCTTACATTATTGCAGGGAGAATAATTGTAAACAAATTTTATCTCAACCAGAGGAATAAGCACATGTTCTAACACATGTTATTATGATAATCAATACAGCGGTCAAAATGACCGCTCCGGCGGTTCTAGGTATACTCGTTACCTACGTCCTATCGAATGACGCAAAATTAATTAAATTTAATAGGGATGATTCTGACCGGTAATCAGGAAAAGTCTCTGAAGCTCTTTACAATAGGACAAGTATGTGGTCAAAATAAGGCTTTGCAAATGTGTAGCGGTCATTTTGACCGCTCAGGCGGTTCTAGTGCTAAATGAGTAGTTATTAATAAAAGGAATGATCTACATTTGAATAATCATATTAACGAGGTTGTTAGCAAAGGTTGCAGATCTCTTCGCATATTTATGGTAGTATTTAGGGACTGTAGTAAGTATGTAAAGGAGAGGGTACATGCGTCTCTGGTAAGACCGTAGTTACAGTATGGTTCCAGTGCACACCACGACTACTCGATACGAGAACTGGAAAGGATCCAAAGGGAAGCAGCACGATTTGTTGGCAGTGATTTCCAACAAAGGAGTAGTGTTACAAATATTTTGCAAACGTAGGGCTGGAAAGACCAGGGAGTAAGGAGACGAGATGCTCGACTATGTGGCATAGTTTGAGCTGTCAATGGAGAAATGGCGCGGAATGATATTAGTAGGCTGATATGCTTGAGTGGAGCTGTTAAAAGCTGGAAAGTTCACAACATCAAGATGAGGTTGAAATTAAAGTTGGGGAAATGTTCATTTATAGGAAGAGGAGTAAGCGATTGGGAAATGTTCGGTACATTTCTAAGTTGTTTGAATCTGCCACCTGGACGACAGCGTGCGAGGTCACATAACCTCGATATCTCGACTCACCTCGGGAGTTAAATTTTGTTTCGAGTTATCGATATTTCGAGATATAGAGAATACCGCTGCTACACTAACAAACACTTATTATAAGGCGTCACCCTAATTATAGAGAGAATACAGCAGTGAAACAAGAAACACCTTTCGTTAGTCCCTTCTGTGTTGACCATCTTTTCTTCCACGTACATTTCAACAACATTTATTGCTCTGAGAAACACTGTCACTGACTCTGAATGTAGGTTCGAAACCAGCCAAAGGAG
This sequence comes from Anabrus simplex, assembly GCF_040414725.1. Classification (NCBI taxonomy): domain Eukaryota; kingdom Metazoa; phylum Arthropoda; class Insecta; order Orthoptera; family Tettigoniidae; genus Anabrus; species Anabrus simplex. The sequence continues at coordinate 35,316,805 of NC_090279.1, forward strand.
CTTGTCATCCACGACTTCCGGGGCTGCTTTCTATCGTGACCGGTAATGAATTACACTCGAATAACAACGAAGCTTCGCCGATTTTCCGATCACTAGAAGTTTGTTTTTCGATTCCCGTCATATTGGCTTATTTATTGTGAACTGTTCCTCGCAAACTACAAATGCTGTATTGCACAGTCAGTGTTGTACAAAATCCGAGTTACAGAGTATTTTTCGCTTCAAGGCAGGAATCGTTTGCTTCGTGTAACCGGATTTCGAGTAATAGTGAAATGAATGCATTTGAGGAATATGACAAACGGCCGGGAAATTGAAGTCACTTCGAGTATTGGAGGTTCGAGTTATCGAGGTTCGACTGTATGTACATATCGTTTGATGTTTTTATCTCCTGCGTAGACACTTGTGTGCCAGGGAGCGATGAGCTGTGTTATGGGCGTGCACTTAATCGCAGCTGCGAGTGTCTTGAGAGGAGGATTAGGGTGCAAGGTCTGATTCAACAAGAACCAAACAACACGTTGCGCAGCAAATCAAGGCTACTGCGGGAAGGCTGGAGAAGGGGAAGGGAAAGCGAAAGTGGAGTGATCTGTAATTAGCGATGCAATTTTGCCGATTTGCCTATTTTATTCCTGTGTTCAAAATCGTAAGATTCTAAGGTAGAATTATGCAATAGCCTCATTATGGCAGCGTTATTAGTTTTTGCGTGTTTCCTCTAATCTTTGGTGGTGCTATCTGGGGATCCAACCAGCCTGTGGGCTGAAAAATTATTAAACGTAGGCTGTGGAGGCGATTAGTTCATTTACAGAGGCTTGCAAAGAAGTCTAAAATGTAGAAATAATGATGAAAATAATAATAATTTAAATACAAGTCTTTCAAAGAAGTTTAAACAGAAATCATTTCTGAACATTATGTTGTGAAAAAACATTGCTTTCCGGTAAGTTGAAGTTGTGGTTCACAAGACGTCGCTCAAAATATTAAAACATCGACGACTGTAGACATGTGGGAATTTTGCTCACTGCAGGAGCATGCACCGTAGTTTATTAGATAATGCTCGTTGGAGTTAATATTAAGCCAGATAATCACTTACCAGCCTGGTGATGAACAAATCCGAAGTACTCACTTACACAATTTTGCTCAAAATATTTCCAAGGCTAAATATTATAGTCAATTGCAGGCACTCGGAGTCACACATGAAGGTACATTTCAAATTCACACACAAGTCGTAATAAAAACACTACCAAATAAACACATTTTAAGTATAAGACTATTCATACAGACCCACGCCTTCCTTTCACTCTCACCTTACGGTGGTTTCAGATCAATCTTGCCTGCCACAGCGAATGGCAGCAAGACGTGCAATTTTTTGTTATTTATTTATTTTAATTTTATCACACCTGGAACAGAAGTCCGGTTTTGAATTTCGGCCGCTATGGAGCGCCGTGCAGAACTGTTGAAAGTCGAGCGACAAATTTAACCAATTGCAAGTTCGTAGACAATAATGATATAGGCAGATTGGTGACCGTCCCAGAAACAGTAGTAATTGTGTAGCCTACATATCCATGGCATGTAATTCACATATCACTTATATTAATTTCAGAAGATCTGCTGATTCCCACAAAACCCAGGCAGCAACAAGGACAAAGTTTAATTAACGCAAAACTAATCTAAAGTAAAGCTTAAAATTAAACGCAAAAGAATGACTAAAACTTCAAATAGTTTGTAAAATATCAATGTAATCCTCATGAAGTTAGCGCAGCTAGTTTAATATGATACTTGGGAACTGGTCGGGCCTCTACAATACATCTAACTTCAATGTCAACATTGCGTACAATGCTTTCCTTCTTCGATCACGACCTCGCTCCGGTAATATTCAGTCGACATGGTAGAATACTAGATAACATTTTGCTGTGTCTGTGACACTTTTAACTGAATCCATTTCCCTTCAGGTATTTCTTAAAGTGGCCAGTGCCTCTAAAAGGGCTCCGTGTAAATCGACTATTGGGAGAGCTGTTTGTTAATTTGTGGTGTTATTGTTTGTCGCAGACCCGGTGCGAACAGTGTGGGGCATCCCTTGGGTCACTGGCGGAACAGGTGAACATGAGGTAGTTGGAGCTGAGAGAAACCACCAGAGTGCTGCAAGAATTAGAGCGAAGTCTAAATGAAAGGGAGAATAACTGAGGATATGGGAAGAAGCACTGAAAGAGAGAGAGATGGTGATTGAACAACGGGAGGAGGCGTTGGACAAAAAAGTAAAGGAGATGGAGAAAGCAAGTAAGGACAGAAATGAGAGGAGGTGGAGACGGAATGTAGGTTTAGAGCTGCGAGAGCTGGCGTGTGAGAAGAGGGAGTACATTTCTCGGCAAATAGAGGTGAAATCTGGTGCCTAAATTCCGGACATTTCAGTTAATTATATTTCTTATTTATTTTATTTAATATTTCTCATTTATATTTGATGATATTACTAATGTCGCCCAAGAAAGGGTGGCGGCAACTGCTTTTCCCAGTACGATGCAGGTCAAGTGACCCTTGAGCAGAGTCTAAATTGGCCAGTTGAAAAGGATATATAAAAGTGGTGAGTTTCCCTCTTGCGAGAAATCCATGTGTGGAGTGGAAGCGCACCGCATTGAACCATTCTGCAGAGAGGGGGCTGCTGCACGTCGTGAAGGCTCTGGTACAAGAGGAGAAAAATCACGGTGCTGAGCAGTGCTTTTAAATCAGCTGCTCAGTGCTCTCGTCTTGCTAAAGTGTGTGGTCAACACGAGGTGGTACACTTCTCAGAGCAGTAAGTTACTTGGAACACTCGAAGCTACTCACGACAACAGTAAAGTAGTGTGTCTCCCTCCGTCTGCAGTACAGTTGCCGCCTACTCCTCGGAGGGGATGTACGTCCTTTTCCTCTCTTTATGATCAGTGCTACAACGGCGAAGAATCCTGCTAAATAATGGCGCCCGTAACAAGTTCAGGGTTACACAGAATTATTTTATTCAGGTACTCCATTGATACTTCCAGAAGTGTCTGAATTACTTTTTAAGTCGTGGTGAAAGTTCAGATGGAAGCAAGTGGGTGTCTGTGCTAATGTTTGTACCTATGCAAATAAATTATTGTCTATATATATAAAAGCAAGTCGGGCTGGAGCGATGTATATATAAATATTTAAAAATGAAAAAAGACGTGAATTAATGAGGCACTTCCATAAATCTCATAAATTTGAAACTTGGTACGAGGGAAACTGATGACCCCAGGATCCCTAGAAAAATCGGAAATTCTCAAAATTCCCTGAAGGGGGCACGCTGGGGGGGCTCAAATTTTGGACTCAGCATAAGAACACAGTCGTATATTATATCCAAAACGATAACCTATAGGTTTCGTGGGCTTAAAAATTTTCGGGAATTTCCTCATTTTTATCCCCTATCCCCCATATCAAGATGGCGGCACAACCTGCCAGACGAGGTAGACAATTGAAATTTGGTGAAATTATAGCTTTTGGTCCCTAACCGACGGGAAAATTCCAAGATGTTCAAATTTTTCACTTTTTACCCCCAAAGATAGCGATATATGGAGGCAATTTTAATGACTGTGCAGACATTCCTTTTGAGCTACTTTTTGGCTAAACGGTAAGTCGTATCACAAAACGGATGGCACAATGTCGCTTCAATTCGGAGTCGTCTACAACTTTGGTCCCGTGATATTTTGTCGTATCTCTCTCCCTTATACGTTAAATTTGGCCGTATTTCTGGATTGTTCGTAAATTTGGTGATTTTTACAAGTATATTTCATTGTTTGACACACTTATAAGAATGATAGGATCATCGCGTTAGGTGCCCACATTGGCACGATTAAGGGACATATGTGTACCAAATTTCATGTATCTAGCGTATACATAAGTAGGCAAAATGTAATGTAAAATGTTAAAAAAGCACCCAAAATTTACCCTATTCAAACCTTGAACTCAATTTACCCCCTTAATATGGGAGATACGAGGATATGGTTTAGAAACATACATTTAGAGCGATAAATGAGGCGTCTGATGGCGCAAACCGTTTCTTAATATCATAAACCGTGTAGGAGATATGAATCTCGAAGTGGAAGTCTGCACTTTTCAACGTGCTCATGCTTATCCGTCATCTATATATATAAAAGCAAGTCGGGCTGGAGAGATGTATAAATAAATAGTTAAAAATGAAAAAAAGATGTGAATTAATGGGGCACTTCCTGAAAACTCAGAAATTTGAAACTTGGTACGAGGGAAACTGATGACCCCAGGATCCCTAGAAAAATCGGAAGTTCTCAAAATTCCATGAAGGGGGCACGCTGGTGGTGCTCAAATTTTTGGCTCAGCATAAGAACACAGTCGTATAGTATATCCAAAACGATAACCTATAGGTTTCGTGGGCTTAAAAATTTTCGGGAATTTCCTCATTTTTATCCCCTATGTCCCCAAATCAAGATGGCGGCACAACCTGCCAGACGAGATAGACTATTGAAATTTGGTGAAATTATAGCTTTTGGTCCCTAACCGACGGGAAAATTCCAAAATGTTCAAATTTTTCACTTTTTACCCCCAAAGATATCGAAATATTGCGGCAATTTTAATGACTGTGCAGACATTCCTTTTGAGCTATTTTTGGCTAAACGGTAAGTCGTATCACAAAACGGTTGGCACAATGTCGCTTCAATTCGGAGTGATCTACAACTTTGGTCCTGTGACATTTTGTCGTATATCTCTCCCTTATACGTTAAATTTGGCCGTATTTCTGGATTGTTCGTAAATTTGGTGATTTTTACAAGTATATTTCATTGTTTGACACTCTTATAAGAATGATAGGATCATCGCGTTAGGTGCGTACATTGGCTCGATTAAGGGACATATGTGTACCAAATTTCATGATTCTAGCTTATACATAAGTAGGCAAAATGTAATGTAAAATGTTAAAAATGCACCCAAATTTCACCATATTCACAATTTGAACTCAATTAACCCCCTTAATATGGGAGATACAAGGATATGGTTTAGAAACAAACATTTAGAGCGATAAATGAGGCGTCTGATGGCGCAAGCCGTTTCTTAATATCATAAACCGTTTAGGAGATATGAATCTCGAAGTGGAAGTCTGCACTTTTCAACGTGTTCATGCTTATCCGTCATCTATATATATAAAAGCAAGTCGGGCTGGAGCGTTGTATATATATATATATTCAAAATGAAAAAAGTCGTGAATTAATGAGGCACTTCCATAAATCTCATAAATTTGAAACTTGGTACGAGGGAAACTGATGACCCCAGGATCCCTAGAAAAATCGGAAATTCTCAAAATTCCCTGAAGGGGGCACGCTGGGGGGGCTCAAATTTTGGACTCAGCATAAGAACACAGTCGTATAGTATATCCAAAACGATAACCTATAGGTTTCGTGGGCTTAAAAATTTTCGGGAATTTCCTCATTTTTATCCCCTATCCCCCAAATCAAGATGGCGGCAAAACCTGCCAGACGAGGTAGACAATTGAAATTTGGTGAAATTATAGCTTTTGGTCCCTAACCGACGGGAAAATTCCAAGATGTTCAAATTTTTCACTTTTTACCCCCAAAGATATCGAAATATGGAGGCAATTTTAATGACTGTGCAGACATTCCTTTTGAGCTATTTTTTGGCTAAACGGTAAGTCGTATCACAAAACAGATGGCACAATGTCGCTTCAATTCGTAGTGATCTACAACTTTGGTCCTGTGACATTTTGTCTTACCTCTCTCCCTTATACGTTCAATTTGGCCGTATTTCTGGATTGTTCGTAAATTTGGTGATTTTTACAAGTATATTTCATTGTTTGACACACTTGTAGGAATGATAGGATCATCACGTTGGGTGCGCACATTGGGACGATTAAGGGACATATGTGTACCAAATTTCATAATTCTAGCTTATACATAAGTAGGCAAAACGTAATGTAAAATGTTAGAAATGCACCCAAATTTCACCCTATTCAAAATTTGAACTCAATTTACCCCCTTAATATGGGAGATACTAGGATATGGTTTAGAAACAAACATGTAGAGCGATAAATGAGGCGTTTGATGGCCCAAACCGTTTCTTCATATCATAAACCGTTTAGGAGATATGAATCTCGAAGTGGAAGTCTGCACTTTTCAACGTGCTCATGCTTATCCGTCATCTATATATATAAAAGCAAGTCGGGCTGGAGCGATGTATATATAAATGTTTAAAAATGAAAAAATCGTGAATTAATGAGGCACTTCCATAAATCTCATAAATTTGAAACTTGATACGAGGGAAACTGATGACCCCAGGATCCCTAGAAAAATCGGAAATTCTCAAAATTCCCTGAAGGGGGCACGCTGGGGGGGGGGCTCAAATTTTGGGCTCAGCATAAGAACACAGTCGTATATTATATCCAAAACGATAACCTATAGGTTTCGTGGGCTTAAAAATTTTCGGGAATTTCCTCATTTTTATCCCCTATCCCCCCAAATCAAGATGGCGGCACAACCTGCCAGACGAGGTAGACAATTGAAATTTGGTGAAATTATAGCTTTTGGTCCCTAACCGACGGGAAAATTCCAAGATGTTCAAATTTTTCACTTTTTACCCCCAAAGATATCGATATATGGAGGCAATTTTAATGACTGTGCAGACATTCATTTTGAGCTATTTTTTTTGCTAAACGGTAAGTCGTATCACAAAACGGATGGCACAACGTCGCTTCAATTCGGAGTGATCTAAAACTTTGGTCCTGTGACATTTTGTCGTATCTCTCTCCCTTATACGTTAAATTTGGCCGTATTTCTGGATTGTACGTAAATTTGGTGATTTTTACAAGTATATTTCATTGTTTGACACACTGATAAGAATGATAGGATCATCGCGTTAGGTGCGCACATTGGCACGATTAAGGGACATATGTGTACCAAATTTCATGTATCTAGCGTATACATAAGTAGGCAAAATGTAATGTAAAATGTTAAAAAAGCACCCAAATTTTACCCTATTCAAAACTTGAACTCAATTTACCCCCTTAATATGGGAGATACGAGGATATGGTTTAGAAACATACATTTAGAGCGATAAATGAGGCGTCTGATGGCGCAAACCGTTTCTTAATATCATAAACCGTGTAGGAGATATGAATCTCGAAGTGGAAGTCTGCACTTTTCAACGTGCTCATGCTTATCCGTCATCTATATATATAAAAGCAAGTCGGGCTGGAGAGATTTATATATAAATATTTAAAAATGAAAAAAGACGTGAATTAATGGGGCACTTCCTGAAATCTCAGAAATTTGAAACTTGGTACGAGGGAAACTGATGACCCCAGGATCCCTAGAAAAATCGGAAATTCTCAAAATTCCCTGAAGGGGGCACGCTGGGGGGGCTCAAATTTTGGACTCAGCATAAGAACACAGTCGTATATTATATCCAAAACGATAACCTATAGGTTTCGTGGGCTTAAAAATTTTCGGGAATTTCCTCATTTTTATCCCCTATCCCCCATATCAAGATGGCGGCACAACCTGCCAGACGAGGTAGACAATTGAAATTTGGTGAAATTATAGCTTTTGGTCCCTAACCGACGGGAAAATTCCAAGATGTTCAAATTTTTCACTTTTTACCCCCAAAGATAGCGATATATGGAGGCAATTTTAATGACTGTGCAGACATTCCTTTTGAGCTACTTTTTGGCTAAACGGTAAGTCGTATCACAAAACGGATGGCACAATGTCGCTTCAATTCGGAGTCGTCTACAACTTTGGTCCCGTGATATTTTGTCGTATCTCTCTCCCTTATACGTTAAATTTGGCCGTATTTCTGGATTGTTCGTAAATTTGGTGATTTTTACAAGTATATTTCATTGTTTGACACACTTATAAGAATGATAGGATCATCGCGTTAGGTGCGCACATTGGCACGATTAAGGGACATATGTGTACCAAATTTCATGTATCTAGCGTATACATAAGTAGGCAAAATGTAATGTAAAATGTTAAAAAAAGCACCCAAAATTTACCCTATTCAAAACTTGAACTCAATTTACCCCCTTAATATGGGAGATACGAGGATATGGTTTAGAAACATACATTTAGAGCGATAAATGAGGCGTCTGATGGCGCAAACCGTTTCTTAATATCATAAACCGTGTAGGAGATATGAATCTCGAAGTGGAAGTCTGCACTTTTCAACGTGCTCATGCTTATCCGTCATCTATATATATAAAAGCAAGTCGGGCTGGAGAGATGTATAAATAAATAGTTAAAAATGAAAAAAAGATGTGAATTAATGGGGCACTTCCTGAAAACTCAGAAATTTGAAACTTGGTACGAGGGAAACTGATGACCCCAGGATCCCTAGAAAAATCGGAAGTTCTCAAAATTCCATGAAGGGGGCACGCTGGTGGTGCTCAAATTTTTGGCTCAGCATAAGAACACAGTCGTATAGTACAGTAGAGTCTCGCTCAACCGACCTTCGCTTATCCGACATTCCGTGTTATCCGACACTGGTAGACTTCATTTAGAACTTTTGATGGAGACTAAATTCTGGAACACCCGGAGTGGAGGGTGCGATCGTGGGAACACCAGTGGCCTGACTGCTGGCGGTAGGACCGATTTTTTCTCAAGAACAGGTGGAGCGATTATTCAGTCATTGTTCAGTGTAGTATCGGTTGGGTGCGAATGTTATACTTTTCATATCCTCTGTGAGTATGGCGAGTAAACGGATGAAAGTGATTCTTTCTATGGAAGAAAAGCTGAGTGCGTTAAAAAGACTGGACAAAAGGGAAGCTCTTCAAAAGTGGTTTCAGAATATGGTATTGGGCGTGTTACAGTGGGAGAGTGGAAAAATAAAGAGGGAAGGTTTTTAAAAATGGTGCTCTACCAGAGCAACAAGTGAAGCACTGAAAATTAGAAAAACAATGAAGAAATGTGTGTACGAAAAAGTAAGTGAAGCACTGTTTCTTTGGTTCATTCAAAACCGGGAAAAGGGCCTGCAAATATCTGGCCCCATTCTGCAAGAAAAGGCGGTGTATTTCCAGAAGGAGTTTAATGAAGGGGACCGACCTTACATTTACTGCCTGCCAGTGCTGGTTGGCTTCATCAGTGGAAAACACGGTACGGCATTAGGCAGTTTAATATCTGTGGAGAAAAACTCCGATGAGGTAGTGACATTCTAAAAGGAACGTCAAGTAGTAATACTTGCTGAAGGATTAACCGGTTATCAGATTTTTAATTGTCATCAGACTGGATGAAATTTCAAGATGCTGCCATCAAAAACTCTCGCAGCCCTCGCAGATTTACTGTTCTTGGCTGTAGTAATGTTACTGGCAACTTAAAAGGAAAATTGCTTATGATTGGTAAATCAAAGAAGCTTAGGGCATTTAAAAATATTTCTCTTCCAGTCCATTACACGAATCAGAAGGCTGCCTGGATGTCTGCTGACATCTTTAAAGACTGTTTCGTTACACAGTTTGTTCCAGATGTAGAAACATTTCCAGCTTCAAACAATCTCCCTACAAAACCTCTTCTTCAACTTGACAACGCTCCATCACACCCAAAATGAGCAGCAACTTAGAAGTGGTGACATCAAATTCATGTTCCAACGTGTGCTAGAAACACTGAAGAGGAAATGTCGGCGGAAACTCCTTTCATCCTTAATTGTTGACAAGTTTCTTTTCGTAAGACATTTGGAATATTTTGGTTCAGTACTGCATGTACTGTACAATTGAATTGATACTTCAATAAATAATGTCCGTAAAACACGTCATTGTTTTAGTAATACAGTATGACCTTCCTGTTTGTTTTAGTTCATATTCAAAGTTATTCTGTATTATCCGACATTTTCGCTGATCCGACATACTCCAGGTCCCGTTTAGGTCGGATAATCGAGACTCTACTGTATATCCAAAACGATAACCTATAGGTTTCGTGGGCTTAAAAATTTTCGGGAATTTCCTCATTTTTATCCCCTATGTCCCCAAATCAAGATGGCGGCACAACCTGCCAGACGAGATAGACAATTGAAATTTGGTGAAATTATAGCTTTTGGTCCCTAACCGACGGGAAAATTCCAAAATGTTCAAATTTTTCACTTTTTACCCCCAAAGATATCGAAATATTGCGGCAATTTTAATGACTGTGCAGACATTCCTTTTGAGCTATTTTTGGCTAAACGGTAAGTCGTATCACAAAACGGTTGGCACAATGTCGCTTCAATTCGGAGTGATCTACAACTTTGGTCCTGTGACATTTTGTCGTATATCTCTCCCTTATACGTTAAATTTGGCCGTATTTCTGGATTGTTCGTAAATTTGGTGATTTTTACAAGTATATTTCATTGTTTGACACTCTTATAAGAATGATAGGATCATCGCGTTAGGTGCGTACATTGGCTCGATTAAGGGACATATGTGTACCAAATTTCATGATTCTAGCTTATACATAAGTAGGCAAAATGTAATCTAAAATGTTAAAAATGCACCCAAATTTCACCATATTCACAATTTGAACTCAATTAACCCCCTTAATATGGGAGATACAAGGATATGGTTTAGAAACAAACATTTAGAGCGATAAATGAGGCGTCTGATGGCGCAAGCCGTTTCTTAATATCATAAACCGTTTAGGAGATATGAATCTCGAAGTGGAAGTCTGCACTTTTCAACGTGTTCATGCTTATCCGTCATCTATATATATAAAAGCAAGTCGGGCTGGAGCGTTGTATATATATATATTCAAAATGAAAAAAGTCGTGAATTAATGAGGCACTTCCATAAATCTCATAAATTTGAAACTTGGTACGAGGGAAACTGATGACCCCAGGATCCCTAGAAAAATCGGAAATTCTCAAAATTCCCTGAAGGGGGCACGCTGGGGGGGCTCAAATTTTGGACTCAGCATAAGAACACAGTCGTATAGTATATCCAAAACGATAACCTATAGGTTTCGTGGGCTTAAAAATTTTCGGGAATTTCCTCATTTTTATCCCCTATCCCCCAAATCAAGATGGCGGCAAAACCTGCCAGAAGAGGTAGACAATTGAAATTTGGTGAAATTATAGCTTTTGGTCCCTAACCGACGGGAAAATTCCAAGATGTTCAAATTTTTCACTTTTTACCCCCAAAGATATCGAAATATGGAGGCAATTTTAATGACTGTGCAGACATTCCTTTTGAGCTATTTTTTGGCTAAACGGTAAGTCGTATCACAAAACAGATGGCACAATGTCGCTTCAATTCGTAGTGATCTACAACTTTGGTCCTGTGACATTTTGTCTTACCTCTCTCCCTTATACGTTCAATTTGGCCGTATTTCTGGATTGTTCGTAAATTTGGTGATTTTTACAAGTATATTTCATTGTTTGACACACTTGTAGGAATGATAGGATCATCACGTTGCGTGCGCACATTGGGACGATTAAGGGACATATGTGTACCAAATTTCATAATTCTAGCTTATACATAAGTAGGCAAAACGTAATGTAAAATGTTAGAAATGCACCCAAATTTCACCCTATTCAAAATTTGAACTCAATTTACCCCCTTAATATGGAAGATACTAGGATATGGTTTAGAAACAAACATGTAGAGCGATAAATGAGGCGTTTGATGGCCCAAACCGTTTCTTCATATCATAAACCGTTTAGGAGATATGAATCTCGAAGTGGAAGTCTGCACTTTTCAACGTGCTCATGCTTATCCGTCATCTATATATATAAAAGCAAGTCGGGCTGGAGCGATGTATATATAAATGTTTAAAAATGAAAAAAACGTGAATTAATGAGGCACTTCCATAAATCTCATAAATTTGAAACTTGATACGAGGGAAACTGATGACCCCAGGATCCCTAGAAAAATCGGAAATTCTCAAAATTCCCTGAAGGGGGCACGCTGGGGGGGGGGCTCAAATTTTGGGCTCAGCATAAGAACACAGTCGTATAGTATATCCAAAACGATAACCTATAGGTTTCGTGGGCTTAAAAATTTTCGGGAATTTCCTCATTTTTATCCCCTATCCCCCCAAATCAAGATGGCGGCACAACCTGCCAGACGAGGTAGACAATTGAAATTTGGTGAAATTATAGCTTTTGGTCCCTAACCGACGGGAAAATTCCAAGATGTTCAAATTTTTCACTTTTTACCCCCAAAGATATCGATATATGGAGGCAATTTTAATGACTGTGCAGACATTCATTTTGAGCTATTTTTTTTGCTAAACGGTAAGTCGTATCACAAAACGGATGGCACAACGTCGCTTCAATTCGGAGTGATCTAAAACTTTGGTCCTGTGACATTTTGTCGTATCTCTCTCCCTTATACGTTAAATTTGGCCGTATTTCTGGATTGTACGTAAATTTGGTGATTTTTACAAGTATATTTCATTGTTTGACACACTGATAAGAATGATAGGATCATCGCGTTAGGTGCGCACATTGGCACGATTAAGGGACATATGTGTACCAAATTTCATGTATCTAGCGTATACATAAGTAGGCAAAATGTAATGTAAAATGTTAAAAAAGCACCCAAATTTTACCCTATTCAAAACTTGAACTCAATTTACCCCCTTAATATGGGAGATACGAGGATATGGTTTAGAAACATACATTTAGAGCGATAAATGAGGCGTCTGATGGCGCAAACCGTTTCTTAATATCATAAACCGTGTAGGAGATATGAATCTCGAAGTGGAAGTCTGCACTTTTCAACGTGCTCATGCTTATCCGTCATCTATATATATAAAAGCAAGTCGGGCTGGAGAGATTTATATATAAATATTTAAAAATGAAAAAAGACGTGAATTAATGGGGCACTTCCTGAAATCTCAGAAATTTGAAACTTGGTACGAGGGAAACTGATGACCCCAGGATCCCTAGAAAAATCGGAAGTTCTCAAAATTCCCTGAAGGGGGCACGCTGGTGGGGCTCAAATTTTTGGCTCAGCATAAGAACACAGTCGTATAGTATATCCAAAACGATAACCTATAGGTTTCGTGGGCTTAAAAATTTTCGGGAATTTCCTCATTTTTATCCCCTATCCCCCAAATCAAGATGGCGGCAAAACCTGCCAGACGAGGTAGACAATTGAAATTTGGTGAAATTATAGCTTTTGGTCCCTAACCGACGGGAAAATTCCAAGATGTTCAAATTTTTCACTTTTTACCCCCAAAGATATCGAAATATGGAGGCAATTTTAATGACTGTGCAGACATTCCTTTTGAGCTATTTTTTGGCTAAACGGTAAGTCGTATCACAAAACAGATGGCACAATGTCGCTTCAATTCGTAGTGATCTACAACTTTGGTCCTGTGACATTTTGTCTTACCTCTCTCCCTTATACGTTCAATTTGGCCGTATTTCTGGATTGTTCGTAAATTTGGTGATTTTTACAAGTATATTTCATTGTTTGACACACTTGTAGGAATGATAGGATCATCACGTTGGGTGCGCACATTGGGACGATTAAGGGACATATGTGTACCAAATTTCATAATTCTAGCTTATACATAAGTAGGCAAAACGTAATGTAAAATGTTAGAAATGCACCCAAATTTCACCCTATTCAAAATTTGAACTCAATTTACCCCCTTAATATGGGAGATACTAGGATATGGTTTAGAAACAAACATGTAGAGCGATAAATGAGGCGTTTGATGGCCCAAACCGTTTCTTCATATCATAAACCGTTTAGGAGATATGAATCTCGAAGTGGAAGTCTGCACTTTTCAACGTGCTCATGCTTATCCGTCATCTATATATATAAAAGCAAGTCGGGCTGGAGCGATGTATATATAAATGTTTAAAAATGAAAAAATCGTGAATTAATGAGGCACTTCCATAAATCTCATAAATTTGAAACTTGATACGAGGGAAACTGATGACCCCAGGATCCCTAGAAAAATCGGAAATTCTCAAAATTCCCTGAAGGGGGCACGCTGGGGGGGGGGCTCAAATTTTGGGCTCAGCATAAGAACACAGTCGTATAGTATATCCAAAACGATAACCTATAGGTTTCGTGGGCTTAAAAATTTTCGGGAATTTCCTCATTTTTATCCCCTATCCCCCCAAATCAAGATGGCGGCACAACCTGCCAGACGAGGTAGACAATTGAAATTTGGTGAAATTATAGCTTTTGGTCCCTAACCGACGGGAAAATTCCAAGATGTTCAAATTTTTCACTTTTTACCCCCAAAGATATCGATATATGGAGGCAATTTTAATGACTGTGCAGACATTCATTTTGAGCTATTTTTTTTGCTAAACGGTAAGTCGTATCACAAAACGGATGGCACAACGTCGCTTCAATTCGGAGTGATCTAAAACTTTGGTCCTGTGACATTTTGTCGTATCTCTCTCCCTTATACGTTAAATTTGGCCGTATTTCTGGATTGTACGTAAATTTGGTGATTTTTACAAGTATATTTCATTGTTTGACACACTGATAAGAATGATAGGATCATCGCGTTAGGTGCGCACATTGGCACGATTAAGGGACATATGTGTACCAAATTTCATGTATCTAGCGTATACATAAGTAGGCAAAATGTAATGTAAAATGTTAAAAAAGCACCCAAATTTTACCCTATTCAAAACTTGAACTCAATTTACCCCCTTAATATGGGAGATACGAGGATATGGTTTAGAAACATACATTTAGAGCGATAAATGAGGCGTCTGATGGCGCAAACCGTTTCTTAATATCATAAACCGTGTAGGAGATATGAATCTCGAAGTGGAAGTCTGCACTTTTCAACGTGCTCATGCTTATCCGTCATCTATATATATAAAAGCAAGTCGGGCTGGAGAGATTTATATATAAATATTTAAAAATGAAAAAAGACGTGAATTAATGGGGCACTTCCTGAAATCTCAGAAATTTGAAACTTGGTACGAGGGAAACTGATGACCCCAGGATCCCTAGAAAAATCGGAAATTCTCAAAATTCCCTGAAGGGGGCACGCTGGGGGGGCTCAAATTTTGGACTCAGCATAAGAACACAGTCGTATATTATATCCAAAACGATAACCTATAGGTTTCGTGGGCTTAAAAATTTTCGGGAATTTCCTCATTTTTATCCCCTATCCCCCATATCAAGATGGCGGCACAACCTGCCAGACGAGGTAGACAATTGAAATTTGGTGAAATTATAGCTTTTGGTCCCTAACCGACGGGAAAATTCCAAGATGTTCAAATTTTTCACTTTTTACCCCCAAAGATAGCGATATATGGAGGCAATTTTAATGACTGTGCAGACATTCCTTTTGAGCTACTTTTTGGCTAAACGGTAAGTCGTATCACAAAACGGATGGCACAATGTCGCTTCAATTCGGAGTCGTCTACAACTTTGGTCCCGTGATATTTTGTCGTATCTCTCTCCCTTATACGTTAAATTTGGCCGTATTTCTGGATTGTTCGTAAATTTGGTGATTTTTACAAGTATATTTCATTGTTTGACACACTTATAAGAATGATAGGATCATCGCGTTAGGTGCGCACATTGGCACGATTAAGGGACATATGTGTACCAAATTTCATGTATCTAGCGTATACATAAGTAGGCAAAATGTAATGTAAAATGTTAAAAAAGCACCCAAAATTTACCCTATTCAAAACTTGAACTCAATTTACCCCCTTAATATGGGAGATACGAGGATATGGTTTAGAAACATACATTTAGAGCGATAAATGAGGCGTCTGATGGCGCAAACCGTTTCTTAATATCATAAACCGTGTAGGAGATATGAATCTCGAAGTGGAAGTCTGCACTTTTCAACGTGCTCATGCTTATCCGTCATCTATATATATAAAAGCAAGTCGGGCTGGAGAGATGTATAAATAAATAGTTAAAAATGAAAAAAAGATGTGAATTAATGGGGCACTTCCTGAAAACTCAGAAATTTGAAACTTGGTACGAGGGAAACTGATGACCCCAGGATCCCTAGAAAAATCGGAAGTTCTCAAAATTCCATGAAGGGGGCACGCTGGTGGTGCTCAAATTTTTGGCTCAGCATAAGAACACAGTCGTATAGTATATCCAAAACGATAACCTATAGGTTTCGTGGGCTTAAAAATTTTCGGGAATTTCCTCATTTTTATCCCCTATGTCCCCAAATCAAGATGGCGGCACAACCTGCCAGACGAGATAGACAATTGAAATTTGGTGAAATTATAGCTTTTGGTCCCTAACCGACGGGAAAATTCCAAAATGTTCAAATTTTTCACTTTTTACCCCCAAAGATATCGAAATATTGCGGCAATTTTAATGACTGTGCAGACATTCCTTTTGAGCTATTTTTGGCTAAACGGTAAGTCGTATCACAAAACGGTTGGCACAATGTCGCTTCAATTCGGAGTGATCTACAACTTTGGTCCTGTGACATTTTGTCGTATATCTCTCCCTTATACGTTAAATTTGGCCGTATTTCTGGATTGTTCGTAAATTTGGTGATTTTTACAAGTATATTTCATTGTTTGACACTCTTATAAGAATGATAGGATCATCGCGTTAGGTGCGTACATTGGCTCGATTAAGGGACATATGTGTACCAAATTTCATGATTCTAGCTTATACATAAGTAGGCAAAATGTAATGTAAAATGTTAAAAATGCACCCAAATTTCACCATATTCACAATTTGAACTCAATTAACCCCCTTAATATGGGAGATACAAGGATATGGTTTAGAAACAAACATTTAGAGCGATAAATGAGGCGTCTGATGGCGCAAGCCGTTTCTTAATATCATAAACCGTTTAGGAGATATGAATCTCGAAGTGGAAGTCTGCACTTTTCAACGTGTTCATGCTTATCCGTCATCTATATATATAAAAGCAAGTCGGGCTGGAGCGTTGTATATATATATATTCAAAATGAAAAAAGTCGTGAATTAATGAGGCACTTCCATAAATCTCATAAATTTGAAACTTGGTACGAGGGAAACTGATGACCCCAGGATCCCTAGAAAAATCGGAAATTCTCAAAATTCCCTGAAGGGGGCACGCTGGGGGGGCTCAAATTTTGGACTCAGCATAAGAACACAGTCGTATAGTATATCCAAAACGATAACCTATAGGTTTCGTGGGCTTAAAAATTTTCGGGAATTTCCTCATTTTTATCCCCTATGTCCCCAAATCAAGATGGCGGCAAAACCTGCCAGACGAGGTAGACAATTGAAATTTGGTGAAATTATAGCTTTTGGTCCCTAACCGACGGGAAAATTCCAAGATGTTCAAATTTTTCACTTTTTACCCCCAAAGATATCGAAATATGGAGGCAATTTTAATGACTGTGCAGACATTCCTTTTGAGCTATTTTTTGGCTAAACGGTAAGTCGTATCACAAAACAGATGGCACAATGTCGCTTCAATTCGTAGTGATCTACAACTTTGGTCCTGTGACATTTTGTCTTACCTCTCTCCCTTATACGTTCAATTTGGCCGTATTTCTGGATTGTTCGTAAATTTGGTGATTTTTACAAGTATATTTCATTGTTTGACACACTTGTAGGAATGATAGGATCATCACGTTGGGTGCGCACATTGGGACGATTAAGGGACATATGTGTACCAAATTTCATAATTCTAGCTTATACATAAGTAGGCAAAACGTAATGTAAAATGTTAGAAATGCACCCAAATTTCACCCTATTCAAAATTTGAACTCAATTTACCCCCTTAATATGGGAGATACTAGGATATGGTTTAGAAACAAACATGTAGAGCGATAAATGAGGCGTTTGATGGCCCAAACCGTTTCTTCATATCATAAACCGTTTAGGAGATATGAATCTCGAAGTGGAAGTCTGCACTTTTCAACGTGCTCATGCTTATCCGTCATCTATATATATAAAAGCAAGTCGGGCTGGAGCGATGTATATATAAATGTTTAAAAATGAAAAAAACGTGAATTAATGAGGCACTTCCATAAATCTCATAAATTTGAAACTTGATACGAGGGAAACTGATGACCCCAGGATCCCTAGAAAAATCGGAAATTCTCAAAATTCCCTGAAGGGGGCACGCTGGGGGGGGGGCTCAAATTTTGGGCTCAGCATAAGAACACAGTCGTATAGTATATCCAAAACGATAACCTATAGGTTTCGTGGGCTTAAAAATTTTCGGGAATTTCCTCATTTTTATCCCCTATCCCCCCAAATCAAGATGGCGGCACAACCTGCCAGACGAGGTAGACAATTGAAATTTGGTGAAATTATAGCTTTTGGTCCCTAACCGACGGGAAAATTCCAAGATGTTCAAATTTTTCACTTTTTACCCCCAAAGATATCGATATATGGAGGCAATTTTAATGACTGTGCAGACATTCATTTTGAGCTATTTTTTTTGCTAAACGGTAAGTCGTATCACAAAACGGATGGCACAACGTCGCTTCAATTCGGAGTGATCTAAAACTTTGGTCCTGTGACATTTTGTCGTATCTCTCTCCCTTATACGTTAAATTTGGCCGTATTTCTGGATTGTACGTAAATTTGGTGATTTTTACAAGTATATTTCATTGTTTGACACACTGATAAGAATGATAGGATCATCGCGTTAGGTGCGCACATTGGCACGATTAAGGGACATATGTGTACCAAATTTCATGTATCTAGCGTATACATAAGTAGGCAAAATGTAATGTAAAATGTTAAAAAAGCACCCAAATTTTACCCTATTCAAAACTTGAACTCAATTTACCCCCTTAATATGGGAGATACGAGGATATGGTTTAGAAACATACATTTAGAGCGATAAATGAGGCGTCTGATGGCGCAAACCGTTTCTTAATATCATAAACCGTGTAGGAGATATGAATCTCGAAGTGGAAGTCTGCACTTTTCAACGTGCTCATGCTTATCCGTCATCTATATATATAAAAGCAAGTCGGGCTGGAGAGATTTATATATAAATATTTAAAAATGAAAAAAGACGTGAATTAATGGGGCACTTCCTGAAATCTCAGAAATTTGAAACTTGGTACGAGGGAAACTGATGACCCCAGGATCCCTAGAAAAATCGGAAGTTCTCAAAATTCCCTGAAGGGGGCACGCTGGTGGGGCTCAAATTTTTGGCTCAGCATAACAACACAGTCGTATAGTATATCCAAAACGATAACCTATAGGTTTCGTGGGCTTAAAAATTTTCGGGTATTTCCTCATTTTTATCCCCTATCTCCCCAAATCAAGATGGCGGCACAACCTGCCAGACGAGGTAGACAATTGAAATTTGGTGAAATTATAGCTTTTGGTCCCTAACCGACGGGAAAATTCCAAAATGTTCAAATTTTTCACTTTTAACCCCCAAAGATATCGAAATATGGAGGCAATTTTAATGACTGTGCAGTCATTCCTTTTGAGCTATTTTTGGCTAAACGGTAAGTCGTATCACAAAACGGTTGGCACAATGTCGCTTCAATTCGGAGTGATCTACAACTTTGGTCCTGTGACATTTTGTCTTATCTCTCTCCCTTATACGTTCAATTTGGCCGTATTTCTGGATTGTTCGTAAATTTGGTGATTTTTACAAGTATATTTCATTGTTTGACACACTTATAAGAATGATAGGATCATCGCGTTAGGTGCGCACATTGGCACGATTAAAGGACATATGTGTACCAAACTTCATGATTCTAGCTTATACATAAGTAGGCAAAATGTAATGTAAATTGTTAAAAATGCACCCAAATTTCACCCTATTCAAAATTTGAACTCAATTTACCCCCTTAATATGGGACATACGAGGATATGGTTTAGAAACAAACATTTAGAGCGATAAATTAGGTGTCTGATGGCGCAAACCGTTTCTTAATATCATAAACCGTTTAGGAGATATGAATCTCGAAGTGGAAGTCTGCACTTTTCAACGTGCTCATGTTTATCCGTCATCTATATAAATAAAATCATAACGACCGTGTGTCTGTACATTGATTATTTTGGGGAAATTTCCATTTCCGTTTCAGGTGTAATAATGACCATCTGCATCATTTTTAGCTTTGGTGTCTGTCTGTTTGTTTGTCTGTTGTCTGTTTGTCTGTCCTTCTATAACTTGAAAACTACTAAATATATATTTCCACCAAAGTTCATATTTAGAATCCACCTGTCCTTGGGTAGGTTTTAGCGCAAATATCGTTTCTAAATCCCTGAACTGAGTGGGGATTTTTACGAAACCGAAACCGTGATTTTGCACTCCCTCAATGTATACACAACCGAACTTAATGGAAATCAACCTGCCCTAATGAAAATTAATTTCCAAACCTTTTTTTCTCATGTGCATCATTTCGATAACAGGATTTAGTAAGGGAGATATCATTAACGGACCGTTTTTCGGTACAAATCCCAGCGGACTTAACGCAAGAGCGGGTGCGTGTAAAGCGTACTTCTTACAACTTGAAAACTAACAAGATATTTGAACCAAACTTTATATATAGCATCCATCTGTCCGAGGGTAGGTTTCCTTGGTGTCTGTTAGTTTGTTTGTTTGTTTCTTTGTTTGTTTGTTTGTTTGTTGGTCTGTTTGTCTTTCTCTAACTTGAAAACTACTGGATATATTTCCACCAAACTTCATATTTAGAATCCACTTGTCCTTTGGTTAGGTTTTAGGGCAAATATTGTTTCTAAATCCCTGAACTAATTGGGGGTTTATACGAAACCGAAACCGTGATTTTGCACTCCCTCAAAATACACACAACCAAACTTAATGGAAATCTATCTGCCTTAATGGAAATTAATTTCTAAACCTTTTCTTCTCATGTGCATCATTTCAATCACTTACAGGAAAGATAGTATGATCAAACTCTACACGAACATAGGCCCACCCAGTACCCATATGTGAGCCAAATTCTATGTCACATAATTATCCGAAAAGTAATGCAATGTAAGATATTCTTACACAAATTTCAACCTATTCAACGTTTCTGATTCAATGTGACCCATGAATAGATTAGATGCGAAAAAATATCTTAGGACCAGCCATTTAGATCGCTAAATACTGCGCCTTACGGTACAATCCTTTGTCGATATGACGTACCGTTTAGCAGCAGTTAATCTGTAAATGAAGGTCTGCAATATTGTAAATATTTATATACTTTCGTATGTCCATCTGTATATATTCATTGATGTCGATCTGTAGCGATCGAGAAAGGGTGTGTCTGCTATTCTAATCAGTACTCCCTACACCGACTTTGACTGCTGGCAGTAGGAATGGGGTCCTTCTCCAACTCCTGTGTAACTGGCATTAGTAAGGAGGGCCTACCATTTTAACGAATAATTCACTTTTCAATTTGTCTTGCAGAAGGCAAGGGATCATGCAGTTTTGTTCGAAAGTCCCCTACTCTATTGTGTGTGGCTCTAGGCCAGGGTGCCCGCCATTATAAACAAATGTTCCAATCTAAAATTTGACTAGCATTAGGCATAGTGGCCTGCTATTTTCATGGAAACTCACTAACTCTGTGTGACTGGCAGTAAGCTGGCTAGCAGCAGTAAAAATGGTCTGTCATTATAATGATAACTGCACAACTCAATTTTGACTGGTGGTAGGGAAGTTGCCTGGTATTATAATAAAAACTCCTCAACTGTAACCTGTCTGAAAGTAGGAAATGGGTCTGCCATTGTAACTAAAACTCCCCAAATCGATTGTGACCGCGCAGTAGGCATTGGGGCCTGCAATTATAATGTAAACTTGCCAACTCGATTGTGAATGGCAGTAGGCAAGTGAGCCTGCCGTTATCATCACAACTCCGCAACCCTCACTTTACATTGGAAACAACGTATGTGGACCTCGCCATGCTATTTCTCGGATAAGGCTAAGAGACATGCAATTTTAAAACAATCTCATTTGCTGCATGCACAGTCTTTACGTCGATATCCGTGTACAATGTAGAATACCGTAGCGAAGCACGGGTACATTTGCTAGTAAGGTAATAAAACTGTTAAATGTGAGTTTGTGCAGGTGCCGGCCCCCAACTCACTATCTGCTTTACTCTTCGGGAGTGCGAACCGCATGGTGATTTCTGATGCACTAGGAGTCGAGAACTGTAACTGGTATCCATAGTGACTTAGTACAGCACAGTATCGTCTACGTGACGTGGCTTAAGCCGCTCTAATGGAAGTAGTCATTACAAGATGAAGATAGTGTGGAGAGTCAGAACTGTAGAACATCATCCAGGTAAGTAGATGTCATAAAATTTATGTAAAATACGTACCCTATTTGTCGCCCAGTATTCATCCAAGAAAAGTCCTTGAGAGCCTCTGAACACACTTCAAATTTGTAAGTTATCTAGAACTCTCATGATAAGGCACAGTGAAAGAAAGTTGAAATACTGTACTTAAGTTGTCCATCACACTGAGGGTACTCAGAAATTCAGTCTTCTTTTTGTAATTTGCATGTTTTGCCACCTCACCTCTACATTCACACTTTCAGCTGGTATTATAAATATTCCTCTATTTAATAAAAGAGTGAATCTCGTTCATAAACTGGGGGAAGCTCAAGGTTACAAAGAACTATTTCATCTCGTCTATTTTATTGAGGTCCTGCACTGATACTTCCAAAAGTACTGAATTAATTTTCAAGTCGGGGTGAAAGTTCAGATGGAAGAAAGAGTCTGTGTTACCAGTGGATGAGACAAATAGAAACCCACTTGTCCCAGCGTGTGACATGTGATTATACCAGAGTATAAAGTTAGTCTTCAAATGAAAACAATATTTGGAGATTAATCATGTAGTATTTATAAAAATATTTAATGACGTCAATAATCTTTGCAGTAAATATTCGGCATGTATGGCTTGAGTTGCTTCACCCTGCAGCAGCTCTATTCAAGCACAACTCCATTTTATCCACAAACCAGCTCTTAAATTTTTGGCAGTACCGGGATACGCACCTGGGTTCTCGAGGACGGCAGATAATAGTGTTAATCCTTACGATACCGTAGTTTCAGTGAAAGCGCGGATGAAATCATAACTTGCTGACTTCTTCTCCATTGAGGAGTCCCTTTACATGTCGACGTGTCACTTGAAGCCTTTCGAAATGCCGTCCGAATGTTAATATCTTGACATGACCATGTAACCTTCAGTTCTACGTGCAATCAAAACCAGGGACGTATTTGCACGTGGGCCAATGTACAGTATGTATATCTTTCCATTTTTACGTCGCACCGAAACGGACAGGTCTTGTGACGATAATAATAATAATAATAATAATAATAATAATAATAATAATAATAATAATAATAATAATAATAATAATAATAATAATAATAATAATAATAATAATAATAATAATAATAATAATATGTTTTATTTATTTTGGGAAGGTTAGGGATGTGCTCCCTTTCTTATACTTAACCAGTCTTAACCTAGAACACTTAATAATAACTACTGATGATCATAATATGATAATGTTAACAATAGAAACAGTAATAGTATTAATAAAAGTAACCACACTTAATAAAAAAAAAAAGAAAATTCATATCAAAATATAATACACATCGTTCGTAGAGTACATTAAAAATATATGGATAATGAGTAGTACACTGACTGACAGAGCAAATGCAACACCAAGAAGGAGTGGTCAGAACTTTATGCCAATTGCAGGGTAGACTGACGTCACTGAGGTATGCTCATGAGGTGAAATGCGCCGCTGTGCTGCGCACGTAGCGAACGATAAATGGGACACGGCGTTGGCGAATGGCCCACTTTGTACCGTGATTTCTCAGCCGACAGTCATTGTAGAACGTGTTGTCGTGTGCCACAGGACACGTGTATAGCTAAGAATGCCAGGCCGCCGTCAACGGAGGCATTTCCAGCAGACAGACGACTTTACGAGGGGTGTGGTGATCGGGCTGAGAAGGGCAGGTTGGTCGCTTCGTCAAGTCGCAGCCGATACCCATAGGGATGTGTCCACGGTGCAGCACTTGTGACGAAGATGGTTGGCGCAGGGACATGTGGCACGTGCGAGGGGTCCAGGCGCAGCCCGAGTGACGTCAGCACGCGAGGATCGGCGCATCCGCCGCCAAGCGGTGGCAGCCCCGCACGCCACGTCAACCGCCATTCTTCAGCATGTGCAAGACACCCTGGCTGTTCCAATATCGACCAGAACAATTTCCCGTCGATTGGTTGAAGGAGGCCTGCACTCCCGGCGCCCGCTCAGAAGACTACCATTGACTCCACAGCATAGACGTGCACGCCTGGCATGGTGCCGGGCTAGAGCGACTTGGATGAGGGAATGGCGGAACGTCGTGTTCTCCGATGAGTCACGCTTCTGTTCTGTCAGTGATAGTCACCGCAGACGAGTGTGGCGTCGGCGTGGAGAAAGGTCAAACCCGGCAGTAACTGTGGAGCGCCCTACCGCTAGACAACGCGGCATCATGGTTTGGGGCGCTATTGCGTATTTTTCCACGTCACCTCTAGTGCGTATTCAAGGCACGTTAAATGCCCACCGCTACGTGCAGCATGTGCTGCGGCCGGTGGCACTCCCGTACCTTCAGGGGCTGCCCAATGCTCTGTTTCAGCAGGATAATGCCCGCCCACACACTGCTCGCATCTCCCAACAGGCTCTACGAGGTGTACAGGTGCTTCTGTGGCCAGCGTACTCCCCGGATCTCTCACCAATCGAACACGTGTGGGATCTCATTGGACGCCGTTTGCAAACTCTGCCCCAGCCTCGTACGGACGACCAACTGTGGCAAATGGTTGACAGAGAATGGAGAACCATCCCTCAGGACACCATCCGCACTCTTATTGACTCTGTACCTCGACGTGTTTCTGCGTGCATCGCCGCTCGCGGTGGTCCTACATCCTACTGAGTCGATGCCGTGCGCATTGTGTAACCTGCATATCGGTTTGAAATAAACATCAATTATTCATCCGTGCCGTCTCTGTTTTTCCCCAACTTTCATCCCTTTCGAACCACTCCTCCTTGGTGTTGCATTGTCACTGTCAGTCAGTGTATAACTACTACTTAAAAGGAAGATTAGAAAATGTATACATTTCTACAGTACACCGAAATATCGCCTTCAATGAGAGGTGACGAGAAGGCTTAGTGAGAAATAGAAGAAGAAGAGGGAAAAGAAGAAGAATATCTGTGAAAGGAGGAGGGAAATAATAATGAAGAGGCGGTAGGAGGAGGTGTTTGCAGGACATAATTTGATGATTCATGCATGTTTACCTAGTATTTCGACACAGGCATGTTTAAAAGCTGAGCTGTTGACGTCCACAGGTAAGAGATCCCATTGTCGGGCTGCGGTAACGGTGAATGACTTCATGTAGTTTGCTGTTCTGTGTACAGCAAGGATAAACACATGGTGCTGCAGGATCGGGTATTTTTGTTATGTTCTGAGGAGAAGAGCTTGATGCGATCTCGGAGATGGGCTGGTTGAGAAGTTTTAAGGATATTAAGCAAAAAGCAAAGAGAATGAAGTGTTCTTGCAGACGAAGCCAACCGAGCCGTATGTAAGACGGTGTGACATGGTCAGCGTAACGAAGTCCACAGATAAATCTTACACAAGCATTCTGAGCACACTGTAATTTCCTTCCCCATTCTACTCCTAGGTTGTTGTAAACTATATCGCAATAATCAAAATGAGGTAATGCGAGTGATTCCACAAGAATTTTCTTTAGTTTAAAAGGGAAAGTGAATTTGAATTTACTGAGACAGTGTGGCGTTCCGTATATTTTTCTACACACAGATATAGTTTGGGCAGACCAGGACAGGTGTTCGTCAAATATTATACCAAAGTTTCTTACATTTTTGCTATACTGTATGGGAGTACCACTTATGGACAACTGTGGTAACGGTGTTCGATTGAGTTTGCAAAGCAATTTAGGGCAACCAATAATTATTGCCTGAGATTTTGATGGGTTTAATTTTAATCCGTGATTTTGACCCATATATCTATGGTCATCAAGTCTTCATTCAGATGAAGTGTTTTTGAATGTAGATTTTCGGGTTTGCTGTATATATATCTGTAAGTCATCTGCGTATAAGTGGCATTTACAGTGTTTTAAACCGGAAAGTATGCCATAGAGCAAAATAGTGGGGCCATTACAGATCCTTGTTGTATACCTACGTCAACCGTACGCCAATTTGAATATTCATTGTTGTTATTAAGTACACACTGGAGTGCATTTGCGGAAAAATATAAACTATTTAATTTGGCTATAAGTATGTCTGTGTCAACAGTGTCGAAAGTTTTACTAAGGACCAATAACGCTAGAACTGTCAGTTGTTTGTTGACCATAGCTTGCCTTATGTCATCCGTCACATGTGTTAATGCACTGCAAGTGCTGTGCCGCGGTCTAAAGCCGGACTGTTTGATGTCGAGAAGATTGTGTTGAGTAAGATAGTTGGTAATCTGCTTGTGAACTATGAATTCTAAAGATTCTGACAATAAGCATAAGGTGCTAATCGGCCGATAGTCACTGACGTCCTTTGCCAGTCGTATTTTCGGAAGCGGGCGAACTATGACCATCTTCCATATTTCCGGATATATAATTTCCATTTATTTTGGAAAGACCTCCCGTATTTACAGTCTACCGCTCAGAACAAGCTAAAACATATCAATTTTATGTACATATGTATTAATAAAAGAATTATTAATGATATTCACCAGTGGATAAATGATGCGGTGGAGAATTTTCATGAGCATTTCGTGACCTATATTAATTACGCCCCTAGCCTTGGTCTTGATGCGTTTTATTGAGTCAATCACTTCTTGCGGTGTGACGTGACTGAAGTAAAATTGATCTCTTTGTGGAGATGGCGTATTATCATATGTATTAATAGTTTTCTCCTTTACGACCGGATTAATTCCTGTTGGCGAGATGAGATGATCGTATAATTCGTCTACGTTAACATTTAGTTCTACGTCATTAATTACTGGTTATTGATGTAAAATATGTCATATATTTCCGCATCGTCGCAGGGCGTACGTCAGGTCTAATCAAGTTATGGGCTTAACGTAATCTAGCGCTTCGAATTTTAGAGGTCGTTTTATTACGCAGTGTTTTATAAGTCTGGTGGTTCACTTCCGTTGGGTAGTGCTTGTCTCGTCTACGAGCAGCGTCTCGTTTAGCCATTAAGTGGCGAATTTCGTCATCTATCCACGGTTTAGGAGTTCTGAAGCCTTTTCCCGTAAGCACTGGGGCGTGCCGATCGTACAGTTGCGTTACTAGGTTATTAAATGTTGAGACCATTTCCTCTACATTATTGGCGCGGTTCATCTCCATCCACGGCAAAGAAAGAGCATCTGAAGTTCCCGAATTATAATATTTTCGTCCTTGGTTTCGGGCTTTGTAATTGGTAGGACAGGTAGATTATGTCATGTCCAGATAGTTCCGGGGCTGATGTTTGTCCATGTTGCAGGACTTTCGCTGAATTGTTCGTTATTATTAGATCGAGAAGGGTGTGATTGCAATTAGTGTGTTGGGTTGGTCTGAGGGGTAAAATTGTCACGTTATATGCTTCGAAAATATTACGAAACTGTCGATTTGAAGCTGCAGTACTGTCTAACAAATTTGTGTTGAAGTCTCATATTATAATAACGTGTTCATAGTCTGGGAGAAGGTTTAGTATTTCTGTCTCAAGGGCAGTCAAATACCCTACTTTCGGAGACTTGTAAACCACTCCTAGCAAGCATTTCGCTCTAAACAGTGTTACCTCTACAAACAAAAACTCCGGTTTATGTTCATACTGTGAAGGTGAATGGCTAATTACTTTAGGGTTGAGGTCTCTAGAAACATAAGCAGCCACCCCTCCACCGCCTGTACCCGCGCGGTCATTTCGTAGAAGGACGTTCCCGTCTATGTCAACAGCTGAGTTGGGGCATTTGCTGCTCAGCCACGTTTCAGACATAAGAATTGCATGGAACTGGCGCCAAGAAAACGGGTTATGCATTTCATTCATGCACGTTTGGGGGAGCAAAGACTGCACATTAGAGTGACAAACATTAAGAGCTCTTGGAAAGCGTTTCACGGTTTCCTTCAAAATAATAGCGACTGAAAGAGGACGTGAGTTTGCTCTAGCAACTATGTGTGTGAAGGGAGCGGTTAACGGAACAGGGGGCAAGGGGATGTCGTCAGAAGTATGTCCTTGTTGTGTTAAAAGGTATGCCAACTTCGTAACAGAAAATTAAAACTAAAACAGAACTAACGGGAGGAATACGGTTAAATACAGCTCAAGCAATACTGATTACTGTAGAAGTAAAAGGCAATACAAAGCTAATAACAATGACATAGCACACTGCAGACAAATTATACAAGGTAAATCATACAAATGAGTCTAATTCTAAATTAGAGTGTTCAAACTAGCGATGTTATACTAGGTAAACAGATACCTGCTATAGTAAAAGATGATAGGAAGTGTGTTATGGGAGATTGAGTGAATGAGAGGGGAGAGAGAGAGAGAGAGAGAGAGAGAGAGAGAGAGAGAGAGAGAGAGAGATTTTTTGCTTTACGTCACACCGACACAGAGAGGAGAAAGAAAAGGTGAAAGTTAACTGTAGTAAATTCCTACTATGAAAGCAAGGGAAGACAATATTTTGGTACTCACATTAAAAGCGAGTGGGTAGTGATGTTTGCAGATTACAGTCTAGGAATATCACACATGCGGTTGATACGACGCCTTGTACCATCTGCCAACTTAATTACGACATTCCTGTGATCAGTCCAAGTGTTCGTCAGCCCATGAACAGTGATGGCTGCCTTCAGAATAGATAGACGAGTTGCAGTCAAGTCTACCCGTATCGTGGTAGGTGTTCCTTTCAGTTGGCGCTTCCGTGTGAAAAACTCTTGCCTGGAGAGGAAGGACGTAAACTTCACAATGATGGGCCGAGGTTTTCCAGGCACTTTCGGTCCCACTCTGTGGCTCCTATCAATGTCAATTTAGGTGACCTTGGCCTCCAGCTTATTGCAGAGGCTCACAACAATGTCGTCTGTGTTCTCACCCTCACTTTCAGCAATACCAAACAGACGTAAACTTGACCTCCCTTGGTACTGCTCCGGGGAGTCCCTCTTCGACTCAACTTCTTCTTTGAGATGTTTTATTTCTTTTTCGCGGCACTCGAGTTTTTTTGTTTAGATCATTCACCAATTCGGCATTGAACTGGAGACTACACTCAAGTTCTTTCACCACAATTTCCGTCACCTGTCTCGCCATTGCACTTACAATACTGTCTGCGAAACGTTCGGAGAGCACGGCCTCGTTCAATGCCTTTCTCACCGCCTGTTCGATTTCGTTGGCACGACTGCTGGCACTACCGCTGATAGATTTATTAGGATGGCGACCCAATTCTGATATACTCGACGATATCTATTAAAACTGGTCTCAACTTGAATACTGGCAATAGTTCCACGGATCTGCACTTTTCCACAATAGACACTGCTTCTGTTCACCTTCAAAATTCACTTCAACGGAGAGCCGATTTACTTGCGTGCTTCAATGAGCAGAGAGTTGCGACTGACCTTAACTTACCTGCTGTGGAAATTGGAAACCACGGAAAATAATATTCAGCTCTGCTGAGGTGGGGTTTTCATCCGACAGCTACTTGTTACTCGCACAGTGGAACATTTTAGTTATGCTGCAAGTAAGCAGTGATGGGAAAAGTGCAAAATAAAAGTAAATTCCTTTCTGAATTGTAGTTAGTAATTTTTCTAATTATCTAATCAGTAGAGTTACAATTATCACAGAACGCGAGTCTTCAGAGAATCAGTGATGTATTTTTCACATGGGCAAGATATGATACCAGAGTCTGCAAGGGAAATACATTACTCCATTTTGTGCTCTTTATCATAGAGACATTAAGTGGCTGTCATCGTTCGGTGAGATTAAACAGACAAAAAATGATAACGAAGACCAGGTAAGTACAATTGTGACCTTTGATAACGTAGTTTGTGACAAATGGCGAACGCAGCATTTTTAAATTTTGTTTTTTCGTCAAATACTTACGCACAGAATTCAATTAGGATGTCTAAGAAGCACGAAAAATCATCAAGAACTCCTACGAAGAGGAAAGCAACGTTACCTCGTTTAAAAAAAATTCAATTCAGACATTGTTACGAGGTATTGAAAAAGGAAGGCGATGAGTTGTCACTCGTAATGATATGGACCTTATGGCAAGAGTTTTAAAATTAGTTGGGGTAAGGGTTAATTTTAATTTTGTTTCTATGTTAAGTTTCTGACAATGGGAATCAGTTGAAATGGAAAAATATTTCGTTATGAGCCTAATATAACCTAACCTAAACATGTCTTGTCTCGACTTTGATACGGTTTGCAGACCTAGCCTTTGTGTATTCTTATTGACTTACGGCATATGTGTATGCAATATACCTGCTCATGTGTATTATTACAGCGTGGTTTCGTTTAGATTTCTATTGTGTTTACTGGGTAACATCTGCCACCTGAGCGACTGTCCTAAATGCTTCCAGTAATGCTTGGTGGTTTGCACACCATTTCCAGAGGTGAAATCCTCCACTCTCTAGTAAATTACAAGTTTCAGACTGCACAGCCGCTTGTAGGTATCAGCATAAATTCTCTGAGAACAATTTGTGCGTCTCTGGGGAACCTCGATTCCTCATATTCAGAAAGTTGCTTCTGAGATCTGGAAGCTAGGAAGGCTGCTGCTGCTGTACAATATGTTAGAATTGTCGGTTTATAGTGACAGGGTAGGTCCCTATGTGATTCCCTCTAGATAATCCGCTGAATGTTCCCATCATCTGCATGAACCATGACTTGTCGATGCATTTCAGCAAAATCTGCAGTGATGGCAAAGATATGCATTCTAAATCATAGAATAATATAGTAATGATCCTCTTTCATTGTCGATCCAACCATTAATATACCATTAAATGAAATATTGTTAGAAGTTTTAGCGGGAGCATCAAATACAGCCCTCATTTTTGTAGTTGAGCTACTAAACTTAAAAACTGGATGATGGGGTAGATAATAGCTTCCCTGACTTGAACCATATGCCCCAATGCCTCATTGTCGTGAAGAAGGTTACAGTAATCGTGCTGAAGTGAGTGCTGCCTACTGAAACGCCGTTCTAGTTGCGTAAGTCTTGATGTGGTGTGATTGAAGGAGTTTCCCAGAACCTCAGGTTTCTGCTTGAGGGATAAGCAAACTATAAATCTACCTGTAGCTTCCCTAGTGGTATTCTCTGTAATTGCATTTCTGTGGCTCTCTCTCTTCTCTTGTCATGACAGCTCTTCTATTTCCCAGGACTGCTGTAGCTGGGTGTCTAACCTGTCCTCTGACTTCAAGAAACATGCGATTAGAGTAAGACATTATTCTCTTCCCTCTGATGGTAGCATCTAGCAATAATCCATCCTAGTTCAGTGTCTTGAAGAACAGGATAATCCGGTGATCGATTTCTGTGACCAAGTATCAATAATGAAAAGAAATGTTCTGCGCCTGTCAACAACTCAATGTCACCTGGCGGGAAGAACTTGGGGTCAGCAAGCTTCAAGTCAGTGAGCAAGCTCCAAAGTTCGTGCTAACGACTCTACCCCACCAAGTGCCAAAGTTATGAATAGTGGAAGCCTTTTTTTTTCACTATTCCAATGGCCCTCATCGCTTGTACGGAGATGACTTTGTTTACTTTTTCCTTTTCAATACGAGTACTCATGTTCATTATGTTTGTTTATTCACACTCCCTGCTTTGTAGGTAATTCAGTGATCATGGAATTGCTCTTGATGTTGTAAATTACCGTATATTTATTTTTTATTCTATATTTTTGTTGTTGTTATTATTAATATTACATATCCCTTAAAATGTAAATAAACTAATCTATACTAATATTATAAAGAGAAAAAAATTGTATATTTGTTTGTAACGGATAGGCTCATAAACTACTGAACCGATTTTAAAAATTACTTCACGTATAGAATCCTACACTGCCAGTGAGTAACGTGGGCTGTATTTTATTTTCAAACCAACTCGAGGGGGGCGACGGGGGAGATATAAAAATAATAGGCTAATGTAGACGAAATCGAATTTGTCGTACAAGGACAAGACAAAGCTCAATTTAAGTCCGTTGACGCAAAGAACAAAACTCGGTAAGACCTATGGGCCCGAAAACCATTTTTAAGGCCCTAAAATCAACCGTTACGGAGATATTGGCACCACAATACCCTCGCTCTAGGAATCGGATAAAGAAATGAACTGTCGTAACCATGGCAATGTCAGCTCCAATATTCTTACAGCAGCGAGATTACATACAATATATCACAAAAACCTAACATGTTACACACATGAAAATTGGTATTTGGAATCTCCTTTAAAAATAAAAGAACACAAATTTTTGTTTTCATAACGTCCACTTAAGTGCTGAGGGAGGAGTGTCAAAAGGTGTGAGGAAGGAGTTGAATTCTTTATATGAAGATACATATATCTCAGAAACTGAAGATATTACAGACGTTAAAACTGGTACTTGGAATCTCTTTTAAAAATAAATGAACACACTTTTTTTTGGAAAATCCACTTAAGGGGTGAAATAATAAGAAAGTGGGCAAATTTTTAAAATAATTATCTACTACTTCTACCGCTTTTCCCATACCTGTGTGGTTGCGGTTTCGAAATGTGTCTCACAAGTTTATTTGGCCCTGTTTTACGACTGGATGCCCTTCCTGACGCTAAACCCTTGTGTAGGGATGTAATTATTATTGTGCGTTCCTGTTGGGGATAGTAATGTGCTGTGTTGATTGAATATGATCTCCGAGAGAGATGGATCAATCACATGCGATTAAAATCCCTGACCCAGCCCGGAATCGAACCCGGAACCCTGTGAATCAAATGCCTCAACGCTCTCCACTCAGCCCAGGAGTGGGGAAATTTTTAAAATGAGTATATATACAGTATATCTCATAACATAACAGTTACAGACGTGAAAAATTGGTATTTGTAATACCCTTTAAAAACAAAGGAACACGTCCTTTTTGTTTTCGGAAAATCAACTTAAGCTGGAGATCGATAATAAGTGAAGGAGTTGAATTCTCTTTATTAGGGTACTTATACCACAAATACTAAGATCTTACAGACGTGAACATCGCTATTTGGAATCTCCTTTAGAAATAAAGAAACCCTCTTTTTTCCGACTTGAAAGAGGACTGTTTCTCACATGTAGAGTTCCATGTCGCATGTTCCAGTAGCCTGGTCATCTTAGCCCCAAAAGGCAATGCCACAAACGTGGTTTACAAAAAGTTTCTGGGGTGAATGAAATGCAATTTTTCGGTGTGTTTTTATACTTTAGGCAATTTCAGATATCTTAATGAAGTACCGAGGAACAATTATCAAGTAACGAAATCCTCGCGAGCGAAGCCGTGGGTAACATCTAGTATTTTATATAGTAAATTGTGCTTATCCCTTTGGATTCATTTATTTTATTGCATATTGTTATCGCTGTGGCAACATGACTTCTTTATGATGTAGATACCGTATAGATTCTATACACCCCCTGTGGGAGAGGCCGCAAATGAAGAATACAACCACGGTATACCCTGCCTGTTGTAAGAGCCGACTATAAGGGGCGACCAAGGGATGATAGTGTTAGAGCCATGAAACTAATTGTGATTAGTACCATCATGCGGGGGACACCATGGGTCGCCTTTACTTGCGAGTAGTACCACTATGTTAGGCACACAATAGGTTTGTGATTAGTAGCAACATAAAGTGAGTCTTTGTATGGGTTTTCCAGTACCCGTGATTAGTACCATTGTGAGAAACATCACGGGTCTGGGCGTTGTCTGTGATTAGTGCCACTATATGAAGAGCACCACGGGAATAGCGGCGCCCGTGATTAGTACACCTAGGTGAGGAACACCATGGATTTGCGTTGCCTATGAGTAGCGCCATAATGTGAGAAACACCGTAGGTCTGCGTTACCTGTACGAAGTAAAATACTTGTGAGTAGAACCATAATGTGTGGAACAGCGTGAGTCTACGCTATTTTTGATTAGTACAGCAACGTGACAAATACTATGATTTTACTTTACTACCGATAAGTGTCATTATGAGAGGCCGTTGACAAGAATTTTGGACCCCTTTTACAACAAGTATCCTCGATTCAGAATTGTACTTTAGAAGCAGTCCCTTGGTCAGTTATACTATCGTTTATGATAGTTTCTGGGTCGGATCCACCGATTGTTTTAAAGTCATATCCACCCGTTAATTCATCATCACGTTTTTATTCTGGTCAGTGGACGATTTTGAACTTTTAAATTGTCATTACATTTCGTCCCATTTCATACTATTTGAAACTGATGACCTAGATGTTAGGCCCCTTTAAACAACAAGCATCATCATCATCAGGTTTGTTATACCTGCACCAATCAGACTACAGACTAGGGAAGTATCATTTATTACAGTACGTAATGTTCTTACTTATATGTATAATTGAAGAACTGAAGATCCATATAGAGGTATAAATGGTATAAATCCAAACTGTGTAATTTGGGAGAGCGTGTTGCACGTCACAAGGAACTGAGTGAATTGGCTGTGCAGTTCGATCACATTGCTGTGAGCTTGCTTTAGGATCCCTTCAGTCGGTAGATCTGAAGTTCTTTTTGTTTTTTCCGTGGTTCCCTCAATTTTACTTTTGACTAATTCCGTAGCTGTACCTTTATTAAGGCAAAGACCTTTTCTTGTCATTTATATCCTAGCCCTCTTTCCTATCCCATTCTTGCCTTACAACCTGTCTTCAAACAGTGTGATTTAAGCCAATATATATAAAATCTGTTTATGTTCTTTGACTCATTAGTGCCCCTGTAGATTTCCTGGGCTTCTCTAATGTGGTAAGCTTGAGATACACCAACATGAAAGCTAAAAATATGTTTAAAATGACACCCCACCACGTTCCCTACTGCTTATTGAAGAAAGAAGAAAAATAAAACAACATCCAAGCAAAAGGAAGGACAGATAGGTCCTACGTGGTAACTCCATTAACTTTTGCAATAAAATATACAATCTAGATCTCTCTCCCTTTCTCTATCCCTCCCCCCTCCGTTTTAGAATATGGTTATAATAATGCGTACATAAAGGCAGGGAATATTTAAATTTAATTTATGCTTGTGAAGGAGGGAATGTATGACTAGCTCGGGTTGGCGGGTTCGAGTCCGGCGTTATTTGAGGGTGCCCTAATACGCCAGTCTCACGTCTGCAGAGCTACCGGTACGAAATTCTGGCTACTTGGCGTCTATAGAAAATATAGAAGTAGTTAGCAACACTAATAATATTTTATTCTCAATTCAGCAGTGAGATTGAAAGCTGACCTAATTTCCGTTCACACAGCATAGCACATCAGTTCTCCTATATGTTTCCTTGATTAGCTTGAAGATATAACCAGCGTGAAAACTGAAAATGTACGGAATAATCTCTCTTACAGGTTATTGAAGAGAGAAAGGAACTGAAAAATCGAAGGAAAAGCAGCTTGATTTATTCTGGGTGATATGTGACAAAAAATAACTTTACAGAAATTATGCAAAGTTTGGGCTGGAAGACTTGGGATAAAGGAGACGAGATGCTCGACTAACTGGTATGTTCCGAGCTGTCAGTGGAGAGATGGCGTGGTATGACATCAGTAGACGAATAAGTTTTAAGTGATGTCTTTAAAAGTAGGAAAGATTACAATGTGGAGGTAAAGATGGAATTCAAGAGGACAAATTGGGACAAATATTCTTTATAGGATGGGGAGTTAGGGATTGGAGTAACTTACCAAGGGAGATTTTCAATAAGTTTCCAATTTCTTAATAATCGTTTAAGAAAAGACTAGGAGAACAGCAGATAGGGAATTTGCCACCTGGGCGACAGCTATAATGCAGATCAGTATTGATTGATTGATTGATTGATTGATTGATTGATTGACGCTCGCGCAAAGAAAGGAATGGTACAAAGTAATTTCTGGAACTTTCGAAAATCACACTACAAAGACTTATTAAATAAATTGCATCGATTAAGACATCCCTCTTTTCAAGAATATGGTTATAGTGATGCATATATCAAAAATAAAGGCAGAAATATGTAACATTAATTTGAATAGGAGCGTGGGGACGGCTTTAATTATGAATATCTTGATATTTTCATATTAAATTTTATCATTTACTGCTGTAAGAGAACATTCATTATGGATGCATACATTGATGTTAAAAATGTTATAATTATGTCTGGTGATTTTAATATATAACTAGTCATGTTGGCAGGAGTGATGCTCTTTAAGAGAAGAGAATCGGGCGTTGATATTTTCCTTTTTCTGTTGGGCCTCAAGTGGCGATTACTATAACTAGGGTACATGGCTGCGTTCTCACCCCTATCTGCATCAGAAGGCTTAGTACTTGAGGACACTATGTCATAAAATAAAGTAGGAATACCATCTTCAAAGGTCCTAAAGAATGCCTCCAAATTGCCTTCGATACTCAAGACTTCGTGCCCTTCCTCAAAATTGAGATAACGCACTGGTCACGGGCCTTTTAGATTCAGGAAGTATTGTGTCCATTGTTTCGGTAGAATGATATTCCAATCTGAAGTACTGTTGTAAACATCCCGAATATGTTTCTTCTTCTGTAAAACGTATTTAGGCTAACTCTTCTCCCCTGGAAATTTTAGGACATACCCATGACAAAAATCGTATTTTAAAATTTGCGTGGAAATCTAAGTTATTTTTTGTTAAATATTGGCCATGCTCTGTGATATAATAGCAGATTTCCTGTCTCATTCCTCTGTCATGCTCGATCTTCAAAGTATATCCTGCACATTCAAATTTAGGAGTAATTTTCATATAGGTACCTTTTTTGAAATGTAATTCTGTAGCACCTTCTATTAGTTCGCCTCCCCAGAGCGACATATCATTTGACCATAGGCATCTACATGAGGATCAGGCTAGTTGCAATTGCTAGTTTTCGGAAAATCTGGTTGTGACTGACTTAACTGAATACAAAATTGAGGTTACGGATTCGATCCCCGTGAGATTTCCTCCCTACAGGTTACCTCTGCCATAAATATATGTCCTAAATGAAATCATCGACCAAATGCTGAGGGATGGTATCATTCGACCCTCCAAGTCGGCATACCCTTAACCCATTTTTCTGGGGTCGAAACCTCAAGGTGGCTTCTGGCCAGTAATTGATCACAGGGCGTTAAATCGTAAGATTGTTCTACAATCAGTAACCCTTCCCGAATTGCATTCATGTTTTTATTGGTTTCAGGAGGCTGAGTTCTTCGCCATTTTAGTTCTCAACCAAGCCTATAATATGATACGTCTGGTGGAATAATCAAAATATCTGGCTACCTTCGCTATCGACTGGAATCTGTATGAGTACAACCGCGTGCTTTTCGGCCTCACCACGGGCACGGCGGTTCTTACTAGGCTGCTAGATAGGGTCTTCTGCGATATTAAATTTGAATATCTCTACCATTATCTAGATGATGTTGTTATTTTTTTAATCCTTTGAAGTACCCTTTGCTCATCTAGATGAAGCTTTAAAATGCCTTCGAAATGCTGGATTGATGGTCAAGTTGTAAAAGGTATCTTTTGATTAAACATCTATGTCTTACTTGGAGCAATTTGTGTCACCTGAGGAGTTTCAGTCGATCAATCCAGAACGCATGCAATTCGTAACTTCAAGCCTTGAAAAGATGTTAAGGGGGTTGCTAGGTTTCTTCAGGAAATTCATCCCCAAATTCGCAATATGGCGGCACCTCTAAACCGTCTCCGCAGGAAAGCTGTCAAGTTTGATTGGGGGCCGTTGCAGTAAGCAGCGTTAGAGGATCTGAAATCGGCTCTGTATAACGCCCCGGTCTTGGCTATGCCAGATTTCTCAAAGAAGTTAATTTTACACACAGACGCCTCTCCATCCGCGGTCACTGCGGTTCTTCTTCAGGAATCTGAACTAGGATGTCGGCCAATGACCCATGCGTCTAGAACCTGCCACCTCAAGACGCAAAGTAGGCTACGTACGCGTTAGAAAGACTGGTCTTCCCATTCCGCTTAGAAATTTTTCGTCCTTACCTTGAGCATGTTAAATTTCAATTAGAGTCTGACAATCATTCACTGAGGTGGGTTCTGTCTAGGCACCGTCGTACCGGGCAAATCGGATATGAGCGTTTCAGTTTGACGTGTGAGATATTCGGGGATCTGAAATTATGGTGGCAGATGGATTAAGCCGAATGTTTCCCGGCGATTCTGATGTTGTTGTCTCGAAGAAAAGCCCTTTGCCTTCTATTCCCACACCTATTATTATAAGTGCGATACTAACTGATGCCCCTTTGTTATTTCATGATATAGAGAAATACCAACGTGAATATCAGTGCTGGCTCCTATTATAGAAACCCTTTCTTCTGGGGAACATGTTGTCTATTATGTTTTGATGAATGGGGTTCGGTGTTGCCCTTCGAGGCGTGATCACAGGATGCAAATTTTGTTTCCAGCTGTTCTAGCGCCTATGATTTTCAAATATTACCATGAGGCCCCATTAGATGGACATTTACGCGTCTTCAAAACTAGAGAAAGCGTAAGGGAAATGTTTATCTGGAAGAGTATGGACGGCGAGATTAGGGAACTGGTGAAAGCATGTAAGTCGTGTTTAATTAGCGATTGTACATCGATTACGACGGATCCTTGCCTCAATCTAAAGGGAATGGGAATAAATTCATTCTTGTGTGCGTGGATCGTTTCACACGGTTCTCATTGCTGTTCCCGACTAGGAATGACACTGATCGGTCCACTGTTTCTTGTTTCAACACTATTTTTCCACTTTTTGGACCCTGTCAATATATTGTTTCTGATGTCGCTAATGCGTTCCTCTCTAATTTATTTCGTAAGTTCTGTTTCGATCTGTCTATTCACATGTCACGACGTCTTCGTACCACCCACAGCCATCTCTAGCCCCGAACTGCCCGTATTGCTTTCCACCACGAAGATTATTCTCGTTCGGACACTTCCTTACGCTGGTTATCATTAGCCTTTAACTGGGCCCTTCATGTGTCTCACAAGTTTCCTCCACTTCCTCATTCGTTTCAGTTTGTCCAAATATACCTTTGTCAAATTTGTAGTCGATCAATGAGCTATTGCCAGATAACACAGACCCAGAGAATATCCGGGATTTATGGAGAAAAGCTAGAAATAACCTTAAGGCCTCTCATAAGAAAGTAAAAATTGGGTATTCCCGTGGAAAAAGGAACCACCAATTTAGAAATTGGAGATCAGGTTATAGTTAAATATTTTGTTTCCGCGGGCAAGCCTGCCTACAGATTTTATGGAACTTGCATAAAACTTGATTTCCAGACTCCTCGTACCCTTTGGTGAGTAACCCGAGTATCGAAAGGATTTTAGGGGTCCATCTGTCTCAAGTAAAACCTGTGTGAAAGCCTTTGCTTTTCATTATATGCCGCCAAGTGATGATGTTGCTGATTTAATTATATTTCTTTCCTTAGGATCTTCTTAGTTTTTTGTATAAGCAAGTTAGAATAAAGAGGCCTTCTGTCCCTGTGGGTTGTGATATATTTGATGTATTTAAGTTATATCCTAGGTTAACTTTATGTTTTTAAGATACTTTTTGAAAACCTCCCCTTCATTTATTTTATTACCATTCTGCCTGAAGGATCCTGCCTCCAAACGTGTGTCAGAAACTTCGTGTACTCCTCCTCCAAAGTCGCCATTTACCTGCAACATATGTAACACTGTCTGTGAGTCAGTTACTGTTGCCCCAAAGTTCAGTGTTACAGTGCCCAACTTTCACCTGAGGCCACATCGTGTCAACCTGCGAGAGATACCGGCGCGGGGTATGGGCCCGCCTCGTTCTGGCCGAGACAACCTCTAAACTGCCTCATATGGGACTGTCATGCTTGGGATAGGCTTGGAAGCTGGATTCCGAACGACCACTCTATCCTTGGCCCGAACAATGCTATTTGGTACTTTGTGACCATCGCCATGTTTGTTCCTCACAGTATACGGGACGATGGTATCTCAAGGTACCTTGGGAGTCCGGGCGACCCCATCCAGTCATCGTCAGCGGCAGCCGCTCTTGTCATCGACTCTGGGCGCAACAGCCCGAACTTCTACTACTTCGCAAACACTATCTGAACTACTTTCATTCAACAAATAGACAAGAAAGGAAACTCGATCAAGTGATACTCCAACTAGCATATGTTTTCTCAAAAAATGATACATGGCAAGATTCAAGATGTCAAGGCTGCTCATGCCGTGCTAAGAGCTTAGGGGCTGGCGGTCTGAACAGAGGATGCACATTCTCCTTTCGGTGGAAATGCGTGTCTTCTATAAGGCCATCTATGAAATTGAACTAGAAATGATGATATGGAAGACACTTGGATTTTTAACTGTTAGATGTCTCTACAATCGGCCTAAGTGCCCCCTCTGGTGGGATTAAGGACAATGAATTCTTAAGAGAAAGCTAATCTTTAGAGGTGGCTTATCTTTGTTTTGAAGATTATTTTGTTCTTTGTCAAGGTTATCAACACATCTGCCTCCCCCTCAATAGCCTGTATCTATCAAAAAATTTGAAATTTTTTGAATATTTTCTCTATCCAAATAACAAATGTACAAGCATCCAACCTATCTGTAAAGAGTTCTGGAACTTCCCCTCGAGATACTATAAGAGCTGGGAGCGTTAAGGCCGTATTATCATTGTTATGGCTCTAGTTTATTGTGTGCGACGTTTACTAAAGTGGCAGAGGTCGCAGATCGGCGTTCGGAAGGCCCAGCAACTGAAGGTAATGGCAGAATTTTCTTAACATGTGATAGCTCCCGGAGATAGCTTGAGGGGAATGCTTCAAAGCTCTTTTATTTCGTGTACATTCCTAAACCTGGTGGTTTAAATGTAAAATTTTCTCCAGTCCAAGGGCTCTGTTTTATTCCCTAATGGGAAATATGTAATGTAAGGGTACAAGTGTGATTACCCTCTGTTGACTACCATTCCCCTCGGTACGGGATGAGTAAAGTTTCTTAGTCTCTAAAATTATCAACCGTTTTTGGTATTTAATGTTTATCATTTAGTCGATCTAGCGCGGAGTAGCCTTAGCCTCTGTACCTTGGAGCCATGAGCCCACTTAATGTTTTAAGAGTTTTCTAGAAGGAGGGCAGGATTTTCTCCTACCTGCATTTGTTTTTAGCCGATGATTATCAAACTTTTCTTTTTTACATTATGGGCATTTAATACGGGCACTCATTTCCCCTCTTTATGTTTCCGGAAAGTAATATGAAAGTAATTGACAAGAAGTGACTGTAAATACCTCATTTGAAGATTGCCATTGTATAACCTTGTGCGCTATAAGAAATTTATGGCTCTGAGGAACTGGACTGCATTAGAGTTTGGAGCTCAGACTCTTAGGCTATGGAAGTTAATGGAGCAAACCTGCTCTTATACAATAGTGTACCTGTTTCAGAGCTAATAATACTCATCCCTCGTATAATATCATGCTGAAAATTCTCTCTACTTCTGTACCTGATTTCGGACTTTATGTCGTTGTTGGAGCTAACGAGTTAATTATTATATTGTTATTGTTTATACAGATCTTCTGTTTACCAAATTTTAAATAAGAGAAACAAGGAGGAAGGAATAAAATTTTAAAATTTAGTACATTAAATTATGCTCTTGTCAAATCCTTGTCCATCGGTTCAGCCCAGCACCTTCTTACACCTCTGTGATCCACGATATTTCCGGAATAATAATAATAATAATAATAATAATAATAATAATAATAATAATAATAATAATAATAATAATAATAATAATAATAATAATAATAATAATAATAATAATAATTGATGGTTCATGGTGTGGGTTACTGTAGTCACGTTCTAGTTCGTGAACCATGGGCAACGATTGAGTGGCCTAGTAAGTGGTCCCGAGGGTCGGGAAACAAATTTCTATGGAACGGGATTGGGTTCTCGGACATAATCTGTGCAATGGCCCACTTGTGCTCAGGAGGCTAGGACTAAAATTCCACCGATTTGATCAGGAGGCTAGGACTAAAATTCCACCGGTTTTCCCTAACCCGTTAAAGAAGAGATCATCACTGTGACTATGTGTAAGTAGGATTGTGTTGTATACAAGGAACTTGGTATACAATGACACAACATAAAGTTTATTGTTTCAATGATTTGATACAATATATACAAGAAACATAACTAAATTCTTCTTGAAAGTTGTTTGAATGCACGCAGTTAATGTTGAAATTAAATCTTCGATTGAATGTCTGTTGCATATGTACAATTATACAATGAGAGAGTTCTATATACACTTAGTTCTATCTTCAGGAGATAGTCCGTTTGCACTAAGAAATTTCCTGATAGTCGAAAACTATCTTCCATGAAATTACAAGCGTAACTTGTAGAGATAGGCAGAATACAAGGTTTATACTTGCAAGGAACTTGCATAAATTTTCTCGAATCGTAGAATGCTAAGATGGACGTCGGAGTACTGGTGAGGACTAGGGAGAGTAGCAGAATGCTGAAGTCGGGGCTCGACGTGGCTACGGGGATCAGAATAATGAGGCAATGTTCAAAGGTGAAACCTCACGGCCAGCAATTTGTCCACCTGTTCAAAACACGTTTTAAAGAGGAATGCCTCCGTGCCTGACTTGCGGTGTGTACTGGTCGTCGAACAATGTGTAGTCCTGGAGAGGCTCGGAACGAAGCTACTTATATATCGCTGGCTGACGTCATCGGTGAGCGTGCCAGGCGCAGTGAAGACACCTCGTAGCTGCTAGAAACTTCGGTGCTGCGGCGGGTTGCGGAGATTGTAGGCGCAAAACATACGATGCGGAGGTCCCACCAAACAGATAGCATCCTGTTTCATGAATTTACCGATTTCAGAACGTTTTAAGCAACCTCGGACCTATGGGAGTAATGGAGTCCCACTCTCATTTGACTGGCGAAGGACTCCTTTGAAACAACTTGTCGAACGAATTGGAATTCGATGGGGAACTACCAGTATTATTGGGGCTACTGGAAGAAAGAAAGTAAAACTGGCTGGTTCAGCAAACGGGACGAATCCGGATGTACTGGGGGTACCGTAAGTGATATTCGGGTAAGAAGAGATAACGGGGAAGAGACAGGAGATGATAAAAGGTACTTGATGTGTATTAAAAAGGGAAGGGCAGAGTAAGTGGAAGGACTGTTTATGTGGAAAACTACTGTACGCAGCATAGTTTCTTTTAGGCACGTAAATGAGCGAACGCTGTGGGTATATATGGCAGTTGGAGGAATTACGACGACAATTGTCTCAATATATTCACCATGTGAGGGTGCAGATGAGGATGAAGTCGACAAGTCTTATGAAGCATCGAGTGACACCGTAGTCAGGGTCAACAGCAAGGATGAGGAGGGTGCTAATGGGCGATATCATTGCGAGAGTTGGAAATAGAAGTGAAGTATTCGAAAGGGTGATTGGTAAATGTGGTGTACACATGTACGCTAAGGGGAATGGGAAGCGTTTGTTGGACTTCTGTGATAGTTTGTGTTTCGGAGTTACGAATACATTCTTCAAGCTTAAGGCTATTCACATGGGGGGCTAGGGGTACCAGGTCCATAAAATAAACTATAGCTTAACCGACTTTATATTCAGGAAGTCTGTTAGGAGTGTATGAGTTCTTTGGGGATTTTTCGGTGATCCAGACCACTATGTGATCTGTAGTGAACTAAGTATCTCTACGACTAGGATAGGGAAAGTGAAATATGTCTGAAAACGAATAAGAGTAGAGAATCTCCAGGACGAGGAAATTAGACAGAGGTACATGGATATGATTAGTGAGAAGTTTTGAAAAGTGGACAGAAAGCAGGTTCAGGATATAGAAAGAGAATAGGTGGCATACAGGGATGCTGTAGTAGAAACAGCAAGGGAATACCTAGGAACGGCTACGGTATGTGTAAAGATGGGGAAAAGCGAACATCTTGGTGGAATGATGAAGTGGCAGCAGCTTATAAACGTAAAAAGGTGGCTTATCCGAAATGGATCTAAACAAGGGCCTAGGCGGACAGGGAATTTTACGTAGATGAATGAAGCAGCGAAGCAAATAGTTGTTGAATCCAAAAAGAAACCACGGGAAGATTTTGGTAATAACCTGGAAAGGCTATGTTAAACAGCACCAAAACCTTTATGGACAGTAAAAAGGAATCTTAGTAAGTAAAGGAAAAAGGAAATGAGCAGTGTTTAGGGTAATTCAGGTGAACTCATAATAGATCCCAGGGTATCACTGGAGAGGTGGAGGGAATATTTTGAAAATCTTCGCACCGTTAAAGGAAATCTTCCTGGTGGTGTCGCGCACAACCAAGCTAATGGGCAGGCAGAAAGTGATGTTGGTGAAATTACGCTGGAGGAAGTTGAATGTATGGTAAATAAAGTCCATTGAAATAAAGCAGCAGGAATAGATGAAATTAGACCCGAAGTGGTGAAGTATAGTGGGAAGGCAGGAATGAAATGGCTTCATAGAGTATAGTAAGATTACAATGGCGTGTTGGTAAGGTACCTTCAGAATGAACAAAAGTAGTAATTGCACCTATCTATAAGCAAGGGAACAGGAAGGATTCCAACGACTATCGAGGTATCTCATTCATTAGCATGGCAAGCAAAGTATTCACTGGCATCTTTGAAGGGAGGGTGCGATCAGTGGTTGAGCGGAAGTTGGATGAAAAACTGTGTGGTTACAGAGCCCGGAGGGGCTGTCAAGATCCGATGTTCAGTACGCACCAGATAAATTTAAAATGTTACGTAATGAATAGATAGTTGTGTTTATGTTTCGTAGATCTAGAGAAAGTATATGGGAGGGTACCGAGGGAAATGATGTTCACCATACTGGGGTAGATTATTAAAATCAATAAAAGGCATTCATGATGACA
This sequence comes from Anabrus simplex, assembly GCF_040414725.1. NCBI lineage: Eukaryota > Metazoa > Arthropoda > Insecta > Orthoptera > Tettigoniidae > Anabrus > Anabrus simplex. The sequence goes on from NC_090279.1 coordinate 35,361,623, forward strand.
ATTGGGCTGCAGTGAGAATTGATGGTAGAATGAGTTCTTGGTTCAGGATACTTACAGGGATTAGACAAGGCTGTAATCTTTCACCTTTGCTCTTCGTCGTTTACGTGGATCATCTGATGAAAGGTATAATTTGGCAGGGAGTGATTCTGTTAAGTGGAAATGTAGTAAGCAGTCTGGCCTTTGCTGACGACTTCGTCTTAATGGCAGATTGTGCCGAAAGCCTGCAGTCTAATGTCTTGGAACTTCAATAGGTGTAATGAGTATGGAATAACAATTAGCATATCCAAGTTTAAATTGATGTCAGTAGGTAAGAAAGTCAACAGAATTGAATGTCAGATTGGTGATACAAAGCTAGAGCACGTAGATAAGTTTAAGTATTTTTGTTATGTGTTCTCCCAGGATTACATGTCAATGTATATCAACAAAGACAAGACTTATTGTATTGATTAGGTGGTCAAATTAATAAATTAACTTATTGTTATTATTATTCCCCCAGGATGGTAATATAGTAAGTGGGACTGAATCAAGATGTAGTCAAATACAGCAGAGGCAATACCCGACACTTCCGGATTTAGCCTTGTTTAAATGGAAGACAAGTCGCAAGTGGCGCTCCTAGTGGCGTGACCTGAAAATTCGCGCTCCTAGTGGCGTGACCTGAAAATTCGCGCTAAATTCAAATATCATTGTAAATGTATATACGGAAATGGACAAATAAAATATGTCCTGAAAGAAAGTGTTACTAAGATATTAACTTCAAAGTTGCTAAAGCATTTCTGGATAAATGAATGAAGAATTATTTAATAGGTTATTATTTAAATACTGAAATTAGACATATAATCAAGATGTGAAGTGGACTGCTATGAAAGGGCTCGATCTTTCATTTATTCATTACTTTTTTAGCTTTAGCATTCCTGCCTGAACTTTCACGGCTAGATTTGTCTATTTTTCTCATTTAAAAGCATAGTATGATCACATTAAAACGCTTGTCAACAAACATATCGGCACACTCCTTACACACATGATTCAATGAATTTACATTTAAGAGCTAGACAATTTTCTTTTTAACTTGAAGCCTACTAACAGAAAGAAAATCTATAAATTTAGCCTCAAAAACATTCAAATTTTCCCTATAATCAATACTTGGCACAATGCCATTTCATTATGGTAAAGCAAATTTGCATCATCATATTGTTTCAACAAAATATGTACATTTCTTAAATCTCCCATATTTTCTTCAGTTCTTGACAACGCATTACGGCATTCCAAAGGGGGTAACTTGGAACACAACTAACCAGACATATATGTGTATGTATTTTCCTGAATTAAATCAAACCCACAGATTACACCAACAACAACATATTGGTGTTGAAAGTTAACTGCTACACTATACAATAAAATAAGCTTATTATACTTTTTAGCCAATTCAAATGGGTCGCGCAGGTCAGAAGTTTAGGAAGTACTATAAAAATATCTTTGTAACTGGAGGAATATATATGCAAACACAATATCTACTCACATTTTCTTGTCACGAGGGAAACGGAAGAAAGACCGCGAATCCTTCTGCACTTCATAGTTATTGCAGCAAAACCCTGCAGATATCTTTCCACTCATATTGAGAGGAGACATAAAGGAATGACACACGCTACTATTTACTTATGTCAACTTAATGCAAAGGCATAAATAACGCCAAAAACTTCACAAACAAATACACGTGCTCTTATGACAGATTCAGTAACTCTCAGGTCACCCCGCTAGAGGGAGCTCATATCGCTGTCCCTCGATATCTCGCAGAGTGTCGCGTATTGTCTCCACTGTATTTGGTGTAGTAAAGCTAATGCAGTGAGCTGGCAGTTGCGATACAGGGTGTTCTGTAAGAAGGAAGTCAGCTCCCGGACGAAACTGCCTTTACATCGGTGTGTTTCCAGACCATCTTTTCTTCACGAGAGCGGAAGCAGGGTGGACTCAGCATATCATATTCATGAGTTAGAAGTAACAGACGTGAAAATAGCGAGAATTATTGCTTTTACAAATAGGTGGGAACAATGGCAGTTGAGTACTCGGAACAAGCAGATAAGGGCTAAGTTAGGAATGAACTCGATGGATGAAGCTGTACGCGTAAACCATCTTCGGTGGTGGGGGCATATGCGACGAATGGAGGAGGATAGGTTACCCAGGGGAATAATAGGCTATATTATGGAGGGTAAGAGAAGGAGACCAAGATGACAATGGTTTGACTCAGTTTCTAACGATTTAAAGATAAGAGGTATAGAACTAAATGAGGCCACGGCACTAGTTGCAAATAGAGGATTTTTGCGACGGGCCGTTTTGGTAAACTCACAGAGGCTTGCAGATTGAACGCTGAAAGGCATAGCGGACTATAATGATAATGCATGTATATATGTATAAAAACCGTAAGATTTTATTTCCGTTAGTGTACGAAGAATTGGATCGTAAAGTTCAGTCAGTTGTTCCCTCCTTCCATGGCTGTCCACGGTACGTTAAGACCTATGGACTTGCTTTCGAGATCTTTTTTTTTTCTTTTTTTTTTTACACCCGGAGAGACTCCTCTCTTATTTATACATCCTCTTTTATCCCGGACGTAGCGTAACATTGCACCCAGTGCTGCCAGTGCTCTCTCCAGTAAGTGTCCCATACTACAGTTGTAGACATTACGGATATGTTAAACTACAACTCTCCCCACAGTTGTGTATTTTGGTATATATGAGTGTTACAGTGTGATTTATTACAATTATTGGAACTGAGTGATATAACAAGCCCATTCACATTTCAAGAGAAGAAGGAGTGTCGCATACTCTGAAGTTGTAACTAGTAATACATGCTTTCCTAAATTCAGCCTGTTTTACTGACTGTTACAAATCAAATTTGTTCTTCAAGAGTTTGTTTTAAGTGATTAAGCAATATCCAAATACGTGGTTTTGTTTCGAAGTGGCTGGTATGTTGTTATATAAGGCGCGTATTAGCCGATTCTACAGCTTATTCCGTTAAGTGAGTTACGGATTTTCTTCGTTGAGGAATTGTGATTTCTATCATTTTACTCTGTGTCCACAACCTCTAACATACTGTCGGTAATGTTCAAATTCAATAATTAAATTTTACTAAATGTATAGATCTCAATTGAGAATATTAGAAGTTAATACTAATCTTTCTCAGTTTCAGCATTTACATATTTGTAATATTGAATGTTATTAACTTTCTTAAATTTTATTTTTAATTAAGCATGAAAAATGAATACGCATATAACTAGCTTGCTTTTTATAAAACACCCAGCCATTGCATTGCAAGTGCCTGGAAGTTGTGTGTAGTAGCCACGGTGCGAAATCGCGGCGGGGTGGGAAGGGAAGGATGTCTCCCCCACCGATGATTTTATCTCAGAGGTTCCCCCCCCCACTAAAATTGCCCGGGGAGGGGGGGTTACCTTTCATTATAAAATAAACAGGAAAATGTAGAACCGATAATTTATTTCTGAAATTATTGACTTTAACTGGGCATATTTTCATAAAATCATCAGAAATAATTCAAGTGACTGCCAGACCTTGAGCAATTAAACAACGCAGCAGTGGCAACCCCGCACCTACAGCTTATTGCTGATATTTCACGCTGGCAAGTCCATCCTCCCTTGTCGTTGCTATAAGTAGCTCGAGTTTACACCACTCCTGTACTTCTTGGAGTGGGTGTGTTTCCTATAGGTATCACTAGGACAATATTCACTTGAGCAGGATACAAACTGACAATTGGTTCAGTCAACACATAGCCCTGGTAGAGGAAAGTTCCATTAAAAAAGCAATAAACCATGGAAACTCGATCCTTATGTGGCCTTTCTTAAGATAGCGAGTCTCTCATAAACTTCTCAGCTGATTGGAATAACGTTCTAATGTTTATCATTCCCGTTATAACAGCAAAATTTCACCAAAAATATCTCAAATTTACATTTTTCTGGGTGGAGAGGGTAATTAAAATACAGGGGAATTTTAACCCCCACACCAGGTACTGCCTGAAAAAAATTAGTAGTTAAGCCCTATGTTTCTACTCCTCCCCCACCACCACTTCTTTCTGATTTCACACTCTGGTAGTGGCAATATATCGTATATCTAAATTTAGTGGAATGAGAATTTTTTCTGAAGAGCAACGCAGATGAAAAAATGCAGATGGTAGTTTCAGATAGAAATTGCGATATGTAGTATGTAATTTTAATTATTATTTTGCTGTGTTACTTACCTTTTTGTGCAATTTAATAGTGATGCTGTGAACGTTGAGTTGTTCCTTACTCTGTATGCCGTGACATATGGTAGTAGGATTCAAAATCTTGAGAGGTTTCTATTTAGGATATCTGTATCTTGTTACATCAGTGTTGTTATGGAGATTCTCCTGTATCTCATCATTACCCCACAGCAGCTATATCCGGTACTTATTCGTGATGATTTAGGTAACAGTAGGCTGCCTCTCTGATTTATTGGTGTGTAAAAGATTTTCAGGGGTAAGTGACGGTGAGTTTGCATGGGGTCGAATCCTATGATCTGCAGTCCTGAAATACTTTTCTGTGGTTTCCTCATTTTATCATTAATTAACCTTAATTAAAGCTGCTGCATACCTAATCTTATCCCTTTCCCTTGGAGTTGTTAGTGCAACATTAAACTGCTAGCAGGAATGGAAGAACAATCTTCAGGAATAAATTCTGGCTGTGGAAACTGTAAAAGGTAGTTGCTGGAATGTAAAGCCAATAACATATTATTAGAATAACCTGTGATGGCCAGAACAAGTAAACACGGCACTCTTCAGTATTGTCCCCTCCGGTGAAATATACAAAATACAATTGATCACACTTACCTGAATAGATATGTGTTTACATAGAAATCTGTTCCCTGGCAATGCATAAGAATCAACTCACTTAGCCACAGGAACGAAGCTTGCATTACCTGTAGGAGAAATTTTCGTATTCATTGTTAGTGCTGTATGTTTACATTTACAGTAAAATATCACAAAGTGACTAACGAACACTGACTATTGGGTGAAATGAATTCTCTGAGGCACTACTCGAGGTATTCAACATAGACAATTTTTTTGCCACCTGGGGAACAAAAAAAACTGCTAAACATTTAAACCACTCATTTGACATGGAACTCCCTACAAGAGGCACTCTGGTAAACACCACACAATTGTGTCATTAGACAAGACATGCATAGAAAAATAAAGAAAAGGCACTTAAGTAAAGGTTGGTAGCATTGTTCAATGAAATGAGCTGATAGCATTATTGTATACATTTTTGTCTTTATTTCAACAGAATTTTCTTCATTTTCCATTTCCAGTCTTCTGGGTAGAAATGTGAATCAAGAACCTCCTCAGTTTTTCTCTTCACCACTCCATTCCTTCCTCAAATTTTTTTTCTACTTTTACTCCACTCTTCTCTGTACTCTCCTTACGGTAGCTATTCACCCCTTTCTGGGCATTCCCCAATGTCTTTTGCCTATGAGTTTCTCTGTAAATACTTACTGTGGAACTCTATCCTCTTCCATTCTCATCACTTGTTCATACCATTTCAGCTTACGGGTCTCTATCTTGCCTTTCAGTTCAGGGTATCCAATTCGCTCCCTCATTTCTATGTTTCTGACTTTATCCCTTTATGCCCTCCCTATATTTCTCTAAGGAATTTCATCTTGGCCTCTTGCATTCTGCATTATCATGTTTTTTGTTGTTGTCCATGTGCCTGGTGCATATGTCAAAATTGGTGTGTAATACATTGGGTGCAAAATTTTCTTGCATTCCATTGGATGTCCCAGTTACAGACTATACATCTCACACATTGGTAAAACTCATTGGCTTATTCAAGTCCCTATCCAATTTCTTATTTTATTTACCCATCTTCAGTTATTCTCTCCGAATACTTGAAGCTTTCCACAACTTCTAATGGTCTTCCATTTACTTCAATATTCCCACTTGCTTCTCTATTACCTCTCGTCACCACTACTATCATATACTTTTCCACACTTATTTTCCTTCCATATTCTTCCATCTCCTGATTCCTTGCATTATCTTGTTCTTGTGCTTCCATTTCATCTTCTCCACATATTACTGTCTCATCTGCAAAGTATGAGGCCTTTGCCTCCTTGGTTCCCATTTTTTGTTGTATACTCTTGTGGATTTCATCCATGATTGTAATGAAGATTAGCGGGGATAAAAAACATCGTTTTTGAAGTCCTAATTCTACTTTGAAAAAGTTTGTTTGCCCTATCACAGTATTCATACTACTTACTCACTCTTCGTTCATGGCTTTTATAATTGGCTCTTCACCTCTCCCTGTCTTCTTTTTTATCAATGCATCCGAGACCACTTGCCATGGTACACTGACATATGCTTTCTCAATATCGATAAATATCATCACTGAATCCAGCTTAAATTCCCATCTGTTCTCTATCACGTTTCTTTAGGTTCAACAGATTGAAAATTTTTAAAATTATGTTTACACTGATCAAGGAGTATGACACCGTATGGAAGTGAAACACAGATAATAACTGGTGCCAAGAAAAAACATAGTTGAAGCCTTTTAGATGCCGTGTTATCAGAAGTTCTTGAAGATGCAGATTGATAGAGCATGTCTCAAATAAAGAGATAGTGAATAAGCTTAATGAGAGGAGAATGGTTTGAGCTAATTTGATCCTGGGCAAGAAAATTTTGATAGAACATATCTCAAAGAACTGTGAACTTGTTCAGTTAGTTTTGAAGCTGATTACAAAAGATAAAAGTGGTAGGAAGTTTCCAGTGTATGGACCCGGGTGATCAGAGTGATATGCAAACCGTACAGTCACTGAATTTTCAAGAAAAGTCATTTTGTTGCGGTTTCAGTTCCATATAAAACTGTATGTTAGATAGCTATTAATATGATATAAGGTGTCATGTAATACTAGGAGTCCTGTGACTATGGTCTTGATATCGACAGATAAGTTAAATTATATTATGGATGTGATCACTGTTTTAGAAATCATGTAAAACTGCAGGTCCTTAGCTTTGATCGAAGTATTAGAATAGAAAAGTTGAGGTCCTATAGGTATGATCACAATATCAACAGTCATGTAAAATTTTGGGTTTTTTGGTATGATCATATTATTGATGGTCATTTAAAATGACCGAGCTCGATAGCTGCAGTTGCTTAAGTGCGGCCAGTATCCAGTATTCGGGAGATAGTAGGTTCGAACCCCACTGTCGGCAGCCTTGAAGATGGTTTTCCGTGGTTTCCCATTTTCACACCAGGCAAATGCTGGGGCTGTATCTTAATTAAGGCTACGCCCGCTTCCTTCCCACTCCTAGCCTTTTCCTGTCCCATCGTTGCCATAAGACATATCTGTGTCGGTGCGACGTAAAGCCAATAGCATTTAAAATGACAAGTTTGTTGCTTAGTCTGTTAACAAACACCATGAGTATCAATGACATTAATAAGGTAATATATTTTTCTGGCTTATGTTTCAGTAGAAGTAATCAACCATTCCAGTACCTTCTAACTACTTCAGTTTGCAGTGCAAAATGGACCTGGAAACAAAGATCAAAGAGGAACCAGGCTGGATTGAAGGAGAAACAATGGCATCGCTTGTAAGTCGCATACCAGATAACTTTATAGGGGTCAGAAATTAACCCTTAATATCTGAATAAGTTTGGCAGGGGCATAATTTTCTATGTGCTTCCTCAGTATTAACACCAGCAGTCACCAATTGCTGAATGAGCATCTATGCGTAGTACAACTCTGTTTGTTTTATTTGTCTGGGAATACACCACAATGTGCTACACAAAGCTGCCAACTCGTAGGAACTTAAGGTTAGGCTTGGATTAGTCTGTACTTTTTACTGTCAGTATTGAAATTACTTTGGTTTAGGGGTTGCACCTTTTTGTATTTTCCCCCTTTGATTATAATAGATGATGGTTGGCCGATCGTACTTTAAAAAAACTAATATCCTCCTACAGTACTGCTCCACCATGTTAAGAATTATACTCCTACCATAATTAGTGTAGAAGTTAAATCACAAATCTTTCATTAGTTTTTATTTAAGCCTGGATACACCTGTCTGCTAAACAAAATGTCAACACTGGTGTGATAATTCTGGGTTACCCTCACATCCACAATGTGCTGGAAGATATTATGTGTTTTAAGGAACGAGCAGATTTGCCTATGACATACGAGGGATGAAATACCTCAAAATCTGAATGTACGTTCTCTCAAAATAAATATTTTGCTCAGATGTTGAATTCTTCTAGAAAGACAGAATAGTGATTAGCTCATTTTATTCCTCAAATACAGGTCAGATTCTATGATATATACAGTAGAGAACCATGTCTAAGGGCTCTAGCATGTATTTTTTCTGAGAATAATTTCTTTTATATGCCCCTTCTTAGTGGGCTCTGACAATTCAAGGACTTCAGGCACATTAAACAGAATTTTTTCTTTCCTCATTGTCATTATTTCCTTGTCCTTTTTGTGCATCCTTTTCATCCATTCCTTAGTTCAGCCACTGTTCTCTTCGTATTGAATGTGTTAAGTTGGTATATTCTAGAGAACTTGATACATTAATTCACTTTTATTAGTTACTTAACTTACATTAGAATATATGCTTTTAATCACAGTCCCTCCCCCCTTTAATGCTGACAAGGTTTTATGAATCTAAGAGTGAAATTTAAATGTCTCATAGTAGATCATAAAAGATCTTCCGAAACTGCAGATATACACTCCAACACTGCTGATTCTCCACTGACGGTGTCCTCATCCCCTCAGCCCGTCACAGAACATTACATAACATGCTTATAGTGGTAAAATATTTCATTTCTAGCTGCTTTGACTTTGGGCTTCATCACATCTTTCACTGTTATATGACTGTGATAAGTCTGCTTCTTTCATGTTTGTGTTTTTTATTTTACACTCTGAATCATTGAAAGAGAACTGTATTAATGTTTAATGTAGCTCCTGTGATCTCAGCAAAACCATAGTAGAGAATGTGATTCCATTATTTCAAGTAATTTTAATCTGTCTTTAAACAAACTCTATGCTGAGAACAAAAAAATCATTTAGAAATGTTGTAATGCTTCTAATTGGTTCAAACAACTTTTATGATTTGACTGATATGATTGAACATATGAAAACAGTTCATACAATTTAGTGTTTATGCCTATGGCTGCTTCCTTCCAAATTATGTGTGAGATAGCCCCAATTCCATCCCTGGTATTATATCTTCTGATATGGCTAGAAAATATTTCGCATTTTATATTTCGTTCTCAGTCTCATCCTTTCTCTGACATAAGGAGTGAGCAAGAATAATAACACCTTTCTCAGTACAGACTTTGGTTATAACAATCCTCTGCTGGAAGAAATCTTCCTTAAACATTAGTGAAATTCCGAAAGTACCGGTACCTGTAATACTGGAAATTAATGAATTAACATGTTCATTTATTAATGACTGTATTTGTAGATGTGTGTTATGAGAATACCTAATATATCTTATTTCCCACAGGAAAATTTCGAAAATGTATCAGAAGTGATAGCTCTGAAAGAAGAAGTTAAATCAGAGTTAACCGAGCCAGAGTCATCGCAGGAAAACTCTCTTGAGGTAATGTACATAATTTGATAAGCCATTGTCAGATAATGGAAATGGGTAGAAAATGGCTCAACAGATACCGGGGTTTGATCCATCTTTTTAGTGCACATGATTGATAGTCCTACTGATAATATACTTTTCTATGAGATTGACTGTTTACATACCTTGTTTTCACTTTTCCTTCAAGTTGTTCCGCGATCATGCGTTATGAATTGTGTAGCAGTTAGGATTATTCCAAAGACCTCTACTCTATGTCATTTGGTAGCTGGTATCATTCCTACTAATAATTTTGAATTCGTAAATTAGTTTTGAACACCAAGTAGCTGAAAGATACATTCGTTTTTTACTGTTACAGGATATTTTACTAGTTGATTCCAAATGAAACACCTTTGTTATCTTATTGATTATATTAATTATTGTTTTCTAAATAATACAGTAATTTGTTGATACAAGTTGCAGGTGATATGCTTGTTTACTGTGATTGTTTGCTTGTAAACTACACACATTGTAGCCATCCCTTGGCAAGTGAAAAGTATTCTTTTTCTCCGTAATGTGGTCTGTGATGGTACTAGTCCATTGTGACTTATAATATTTGTACTGTGAGGTGCACCTCAACCCCGTACATGTAAAAGAAGCGCCTTAAGGAACACTATCTATCGAACAAAACTTGAAACCGCTAATGCATAACTGAATAACTGAGTAATATGTTATTTTAAAGTTTCCTAAACTAACTGGATATCTTTGTTTTGTTTTGGTGTACATCAAAAAGTTTGAATTTTTCTCCGTAGATATCCCTACAAAAAGCTGAGGTAATGCACTCTGGTGCAAGGTGGAATAATTAATGATTTAAAGAAGTTTTGGGTTTATAAATTTCCTCAACTAAATTGACTTTCATTTATTTTGATACTTCAATGTTTTGCAACACCTCCTTCTCATCCCGCCAGCTTTGAAGTCTGGCCAATCACAAATTTTCTGTATTTATTTTTCAGCCAATTATAAGCTTCTTGTAACTTTTTGAGTATCAAATAAAATGGGAGGGTGTGGTTGGATTTAGCCCAGAGCCTTCTCGAACCCACCCCTTGGGTATAAAAGCCGCGGCCTTTTCTAATTACCTTGTCTTTTTCTCGTCAAATTTCTGAGTGTGTGTGTTAAGACAGGAGGAGGGGTGCCTAATTCTTTGGAAGGCAGAACGTCAACCCAGGTAATGGCCACCAGTTTTCTATATCTGTAGCTGTCTCCTCAAACTCACAGCTGTTTTCACAAATGTAAACTTTCATTCTGCTAATGTAAAATTTCATACAGACTTAAACTGTAAATAGGGGATAGAGAGTGTGTTTCCCTCTCAAAATCCCCTTCAGTTTATCTTGAGGTGACTACGATTTTGTAACTTTTTTCTCCTGTAAATCACTCATTAACTTCTCTTTTGCGTCACCTCAGATGTGTAGAATTTGTCTGCGCATCATCGGGCCACAAGCCCAAGTAGGGTTTCAAAACTTGGTTTTCAAGGAGCACAAGTTTACGACTGCATACATTTTGAGTTTGGGACAGTAATATAACCTGTTGTTCTTTTCCACGAAGGCCCAGTAGTATGGGTACTAGATACCACTGTGTTAGAGATGCCAGAAATTGTAAGGTTTTGTTCAATGTTTCCTAGAGTAGGCTGTAAGGAATTGGGAGCACAGCCTCCTTTGTTGAATTTAAAGAATATGTAAACTCTTGTCTGATATTGGTGCAATTTTGAGTGGGGCCTTTGGGAGGCTGTATGTGTAACCTTTGGAGCAAGGTGCTCTTGAACTGTGTCTTGGGAGATATCTCTCGTTATCTAACCAAACGCAACATTTGTGACGTTGTAAACTTGTAAATTGGAGCTGGAAGCTCAAAACTTGTAATTTCCAACCCTTGGATTTCTATTCTTGTTTGTTATTTTGTACCTGACATTTTGTTCCTTGACTTAGTGAAGAATTTTGTTATATTTGAGATCTAAAAAGAAATATAACCTTTGTTTTTAAATTTTAAATTAATCTTTGATATCGTAGATAGACCCATTCAAGCTGACATCTTCTTTCAAATCTGAGTTCCACAGGTAATCTCGCAGCAATATTACTTAAACATGCGATGAATAAATAAGCCATTCAAAAGTTATCTTGCCTTTCTGTTTCAAACTTTGTAAGGGATAGTGTTTGTGAATAGGCCTTGTATGTTCACCATTACTCACCTGAACATTCGTTACATGAATTAATTCATCATTACCAGGATGCACATTAGATCACTGTCATCATCCACTTCATGGCATGCGTGTCATCTTCTTTCAGTATGACTATGTTGCTATGGGGTATTTCATTACCCATTTATTGAGATATTCATTTCACCATCTCTTCCAGGAGTTCTGGATTAGTTGCTGAAAATATTTCTATGTGGGCAAGGTTGTGATGAGATGGGAAGTATAATCATGATCAGGGAGTGTAGTAATTGGCTGTCCTATAAGGAAATGGGATGTAGTTAGGTAAAAAGTGTCAAAAGGGTCATCATTTAGCTTTGGTGATAGGATGTGAGTATGTGTTGTAAGAATGGTCCATTCTTTGTTGGTGAAGTGATAAGAATCCATCACTCTTCTGAGGTGTTATATCAGACTCTTGACAGCTGCTTCCTAGATTCCACCAAAGTGTGATGATGCACAAGGGATGAAATGCCATGTCAGTCCCATGTCTGCAGTTGTGTGAAAAGATGGTTTCTGAGGGTGGTTTTGCAGAAAAGCCTTGATTTCTGTAGCTGCTCCAAAGCAGTTTGTGCTGTAATTGCTGTAAATGTTCAGCGGTTGACCTCTATGAGAACTAAGTCTCTAAAGTGCAGAGAGAAATGTTGTGGTGAGATCAGGTATCGTGTCTATGTAGACAGCCTTGGTAGCTAGGCAGTCTGGTCTTGTTTGATTTCTCACGATTTTTCATTAGAATTTGGCCAGCAGTTTTAGATGGTATCTAAAATCTCAGATCTCTCCGTACTGATCATTGAATAAGTCTGGATAAGTTTTAAAGATTTCCTTGCCTGTATCTGCAACGTCTTTTTTGGCCGCTGGGTCTTTAATTACACCGACTATGGAGCTGATATTGTCAGAACCGTCGTCGAATATCTCTTCTATAGGAGGCACATCTTCGACGGGTCCCATTTCATTGGGATTACCCCCATCATTTTCGACTGGCGCAGCATAGCTATTCCCACAATCGAAGTCTTCCCGTGAGGTATCTATCCCTTGTATTCGACCATCATCTCCTTCAGTCAGCTGTAATTCTACAAGGTCAACATTGTAAACTTTAGTGACGTTTGCAGCATAATCAATCACTCCTCAACGTTTAATAAGGAAATCGGAACTGGTATTAGAATTAGTAATATATTCTGTAGAAATCCTATCTATGGTGTGATATTTGCATTTTCAGAATAAATTGTTGTGTAGAACTTTAAGCTGTACAGTGCTTACACTCTGTCTACATTATTAACAGTTAACTTTTCTTTTAGCTGTTAATGTTAATGCTATAATTGGTTTAACAGTAAAATAATGATAATCATTACATTTACTACATTTACTATTTGTTAATTGATAATTCACCCAAGTGTCATTGAAATGTGTTTGATCCAAACCAGTCTCTTCCCTTTGGAGATAAATTGACTCATGAGCGTTACTCTGTGCCCAGATTCCTTTGATCCATGATTCCCGTTTACAGCGTATACCCTGCAATTTACTAGTGTTTCTTACACTTCTCTGAGTATTAGCTTCCAAATATTCCATGGGATAATTCTGGACATCGGTTTATCTTCAAATAAGTGGATACTTTGTTTCTTAATATGTATAGATCTGTGTATATATAGGACAGTCAAAGTTCATAGAACTATTGTGTTAAACCTATTTCTTGATTGTTGTCTCTTTTTCTCCGTACCTCAGTAGGAGAATTTGTTTGTTGTATCGTGTTGTACTGTATGTTCACATTGTCAACAAATGTTAGCTGAAATGAATTGCTTTTGAGTGTTTAACTCTAACTGAAGTTCTGTTGCGAGGTCCACTCAGCCTACGTGATTAGAATTGAGTAGCTATCTGACGGTGAGACAGCGGCCCCGGTCTAGAAAGCTAAGAATAACGGCCGAGAGAATTCGTCGTGCTGACCACACGACACCTCGTAATCTGCAGGCCTTCGGGCTCAGCAGCGGTCGCTTGGTAGGCCAAGGTCCTTCAAGGGTTGTAGTGCCATAGGGTTTGGTTTGGTTTGGAAATTCTGTTGCGTTCAACATGCGTTGGCTTGATCAGCTCAAGAATAATGGTTGGCATTTTTTCTGAGTAGGGTTCTTGTGTGAGGTTCCTTCGGATTTTGATGGAAGAATATAAGCATAAACTTGGAAGCATGGTCTATCGTAATTGAAATGCCGATATGCTTGATAAGTCTCCTAAAGGAATTCTTGGTGAAAGGCATACAGAGAAGCTGCGAAGAAGTAAGTGCTAACCTTGATCCTAGAACCGAAGAGCATTGGTAGGCAGCCCATCTTGACTTCAAGGGAGGAAAGCATGCTCTGCATAGAATTTTGAAAGATGTGCATTGGGGGTTCTACTTTACTCTTTACTTTTTCAAAGTAAACCCATGTATCGCAGAATGTTGCACATGTATATGAAAACTTATGTCCGAATGTGCATGTAAATCTGGCGAACTGTGAACACCGAATTTTTAAAATAAAGACTTACTTTTAACCCTTCAGTGCCGAACTCTTTACGTGGTATAGACCCATACGTGGTTTCGCATTTACGGCTATAGCGTGAAGAGTTTTCGAGTTACGGATATGCAAATTTTTTTGTTTCCAAGAAGACATTTTCGTGTTTATCAGTGTCATAAATAAGAATTGAAAATCTTTAAAATGAAGTTGTTTTTGCAAGGATAAGTATTTGTCAAGTAAGTCTGAGCACTAATCACTGCTTTAAAAGAAGTCTGTGTGCCTCATTCTTTCCCACATAATAAAATAAAGAAATTATATTCTGAGAAGTTTGTATTTTCGCGTGATGTTCTTTGCTCTAATTTTGCATTAAGAGTGCGGTTTATTCATTATATATTTTTTATTTCTCAGCTTGTAATATTTTCGTAACTCTCCACGAGCGCACTGTGCAGGCAAGAGTTAGTGCTGCTTTCTGTCATACGATACGAGAACCAGTTGTTCATGGTATATATCTCGTTTGAAAGATGATGTCTCGATCTTTTATCTGAAATATGTATCGAGTTGGTTTTTTCGTCATAAGTGTTATTCCCCTCATTCAGTTTCATCCTGCTCTTTTCGGTCTCGCTGCAGCTTGATCAGTCCGTGTGACGCGCCGTGCTCAATGGCTAGCTTCAGCCGTGGTTTGACTGACAGTAACGTGCTTGAAATATTGTATAATTCAGATGAAAGTTTAGTCGGAAGTAGTAGTGACAGTATTATCAGCAGTGATAATGAAATAGATGATGTGGCTGTAATGGATGCAGTGGTAAATGATGAGAGTGACGATGAGGAAGAACCAGTACTTGGAAATTTCGTGTGGGAGGCTATGGATAATTATACAATTCCAATGGAGGTTTTCAACAGTGAATTCTGAATCCTGAATTCTCTAATAATATTCAGACAAGTCACAGGGACAAGCATTGAGCAGTTATCTTATCGGGTTTAGCTGATGGAAGGTTTGTTTACAAAATACGCTCGCTCGGGCGGGGAACAAAATATTCAAAGCCAGCGCGCATCAGATAATACAGTTCCAAGGTTGCAGGAAAGAAATTTTATCAGGAAATTATCAGCCAAGAGTGAGAAATCCAAACCTGAGAGACGTTGTATAGTATGTTCAAAACACGGCGAAAAGAAGACGTCGGTCTACTGATGCCAGGAGTGTGACTTGGGTCTCTGCCTCGAAGAGTGCTTCGATCTCTATCAAATGAAACTAAATTACTAAGGAAATGTGAAACAATTATGTAATTATCTGCATGTTTTATCATAAGGAATTACAACTTTCGTGAATATCGGGCTTCTCTTATACTTGTAGTAACGCTTGAAGTGAATCAATGTATTTCAGTCGCGCGTAGTTGAAATCTCATCCGGATGCGGGATAGGAAGCTCTTTAAATGGCCGTGACGCTGAGGGGTTAACGTATTGTTTGAAATTATATATTAAGATTCTCTCAAATAAGTATTGGAGGAGAAGGAATTCAAGCAATTGCTTCTTTGTGTTACTGAGCAACTGGCCGTATAGCTATCGGCCTGCATTTGGGGGATGCTGGGTTCAGACCAACTGCCGACAGCCCTGAAGTGCATGTTTTCCATGGTGTCACATTTTCACAGCAAACAAATGGTGCGACTGTACCTTAATTAAGGCCACATTTGGTTCCATCCCACTCCTAACCTTTTTTTAGCTCATCATCGCCATACGACCTATATCTGTCGGTGTGAAAGGGAAATGGTAGAAACCATCAAATAAACAAAATGCCATAGGTTATGTTTAATTAACTTTCACTTGTAAGGCTTCCGTTTATGGTTATAACTGGCCACTGTTCTTTGACTGATAATTACATTTTAACTTTCCACCTTTTTGACTCTTTAATAAACCAAGGAAACTAAAATGTTATATACATAGTCAATGAAAATTTACATTTACAGTTTAGGAATAGTTTTTGCTTCAGTTTTGTAATTAGGATACATCTAAATGTGGCTTAGAATTATTGTAGAATAGTTATTTTATTAGTAAATAACATTCTTACTTTATTGTTACTTAATATTTTCATTGTAGGGGAGATATCTGCTTAGAAATGTAGTTACTTCTATTGTTTCTCTTAACCTGTTGTAATTAGGATAATGTAAGTCCAGTTTAGAATTGAAGAGTAGCTATGTTAATTAGATAGTAAGTTGCTTGCTTTGGAAACGCCAGAAATCTCACGACATCTACCAGGTTACATCCAGCAGGAATGGTGTTGACTTCATTGTGTGCACATGCCTGAAAGATTGAGTTGCTGAGGTTCAGCGCTATTGAGACAGTCTTTTGTCAATTAAACTCGACATTTCATCTTCTCGAGCTTGTGTTTTCTTTGTCACAATCAGGCTGTGATAACCTGGATAAGGAACAGCATTGGCAGGAGCTACCAGATCATATTGTAGCGTGTCCTGAAGATGAGTTTCCACTTCTCTGTGGTGACCTTAATGCGCATGTTGGTCACACTAAGAATTGTTATAGCTGCCATGGTGGTAATACCTTCGGTATGTGATATGATGATGGAACTCTTATTTTAGGTTTCATTTGTGACTGAAGGAAGCAAATTGACCTTATCATTGTTCAGCACCGTGATCTCCGACTAACAAAGGATGTGAATGTCATATCATTTGACTGTCTACCACCTCTGCATAAGGTAGGCATAGCGGATTTAATGCATCGTAGAGGTGGAGGGAAAAATGCCCCCGAGAAGGTCAAGTGATGGAAGCTTAAAGACTAGAAGGAGACCCTAGCAGGCAGCATAAAGTTTCCTCTCATTGACCTGAATGCAATTGACAACATGTGGATACAGTCTACAGATCATTCACTGCAACCGTCACTGTAAACTTGGGTACGACATAACGTTGTTCCTACTGTATTGAAAATTAAACGTTCTTATGGATGATTCCAATCTAAGGAGAGGTGTAGGAAAAGACAAAGCATACTGTATTTAAATTGGCTTTCACAAAAGACTCCAGAACACAAAGAAAGAATTTTCTTTGCCGAACGTGTGGCTAAGAAATCTGTCGCTGAATCGAGGCGCACTCACTGTAATTACCAGTGTACAAGGTGTATCAGAACTGTACTGACAAGGAAATCAGGGAAGCTCTTCGTGTAATGTTGAGGATGATGGTGCAGTTGGACTGCCGGGGAAATGTTTCTTTTTTTGAGGAAATGAAGTATTTACTGTATTTGCTATACCAGAGAGTCAGCCGCTGCCCCTTGCTGTGCGTAAGAGTAGGCAAGGGATGGGAAGTGAAAAGTGGGAGGCAAATATAATGCTCGGTGCGAATGCATAAGTTTCTCGTTCATTTCGCATAGTAGCTTCCAAGCTCCAGTAGGCAGTGTACAATTTGTTCTCCACAAATTGACTACAATGTGATCCCCATAGAAGGAGAAGCCGTACTTGTACCAAGAATACAGGCAGCTTTCCAAGTCGTTCGCCACTCACTACACATCCTGGACAGACTCCAAAAGTCACTCACTACTACATTGTGAACTATGCACCAAAATACGAGGGGCCATATTGAACATCTACTGTAATTAAACCGTTGGGCATATTGACTCCTTCGTTTAGTATTTCATTGAATTTACAATGTTGTGGGTGAAGGAATGTTAATGTTAATTAATATAGAATATTACTGCGACATACAGACGAGAGGAGAAATAATCTGGTGCTTTCCTTGACTGACAAGTGTGTCTTAAATACAGTGTGTTCTTCAACTGCGTGTGCTGTTACGGCTATTTAATAAATGGATATTGCATGTTACAGACGATCCTATTCAAGTCGTATGAGGAACTTTTGCATATGCGCGAAGCGCTATCTCTGTCTGCATCATACAATCCACAACCCCTCCCTACCCTTGTGTTACGATTGTGAGTGTATAACGAATCAAACATGTTTCAATATGCAGCAATTCATAGAAGACAGCAAATCATATGACGTAATAATTAATAAAGATTCATGGGCAGGCTATCCAGTAAGAAAGAGGCTGGGACCAATGAGAGGTCAATGGAAGGAATAAGAATAATAATACATTTTAACGAAGACCATATATTCTTTCCTCTTAAAAGATAACCCAAAACACAATGTAGCATTCCGTAACATGGCACATTAATAAAACAATCATCCTGAATAATGTATTTACAAGAAATCCCTAGACAATTTACAGAATGTATTAAATGAGGCAATTCAAAAGGCCGTAGCAAACTGCAACCCTCAGCGTAACAGAATAAATTAACACAGTTTCCAAAATAAACAAGAGGAGGAGGAAGGCAGTAGAGAGGGGCAAGTACGGGATCACAACAGAGGGAAATCGCCAAGCAGTTTGAGATGCAGAGTACAGAGTCAGTTCATAGTAAATGTTGTTGAGTCCAGGCCTCGTGTTCAATCATTCAAAAACTCTTGAGTCTATTGATTAATTGGAGGTCATATTTTGTTGGAAAGAAACACTCATGTAAAACTGAAAACCGTCAATAGATACGAAGGTAAGTTTAAGGCCCTGACTGCCAAAGTCCATTAGGCAAACAATAATGATGATAATAATAATAAGTAAAGCACTCTGTTGCTCACCCAATGTGTTTAAAAAACAGAGTTTCCCGGCAGAATACTGGGAACGCCTTCTACGACTCTCCAACCTCACTCGGTATCAGCGCTGGTCTCAAGACCGAGGAATCGAGGAACGAATTTATTACATCACAGAAAGTTCGTGATAGAAGCGCACATGAGTTCTAGAAACATCAGATTGTGACGGAGCGGGTGACGTAATCCAGTGGTAGATCAGTGTGCGATGAGCTGTCCAGCAGGTCGGGCGCTAAGCGAGGCCAAAGCGAAAGTACAAGGCCGATTATATGAGTGTTGGTAGCGGCGAGTAGGGCAAGACATGTGGAGTTCTTGATAATGGCAGCAGTAATTAGGTGGATGGTCGTTCCACTTGTCTTCCCTGAAGCACGGCAGCAGCTCATCAATTTAATCACGCACCCGTAAGTAACAATTTAAAACCATTTTCTCAAAATAATAATTTTTCCCGTCAGTCTGATTGAACCATTATTCTTAACATAACACGAAGAGCATCCTTGAATTTTTGTTGGTATAGTTCTGATAATCACTGTACACCACTGAACTCAAAGGAAGGAGAAAATAACTATTTTCCAGCTGACAAAAATTGACACAGGTATTGAGCGCTCTGTGTGCATTAGAGGCAAAGATGATCAGTGAACACAGGACAAAAAAGAAATCCTCAAACATTGGCAACAACATTTGTAGAGATTTCCTGCACAGAATTACCACATCCCCCTATTCCTGATGATAAGTCACATCTTATGCATCACATCAAAGGTACTGATCAGTGCCATTAGGAGTATGAAGAACCAACAAGCGCCAGGACCAGATGACATTCCAGCAAACTTCTGGAAATTGTAGCAATTTAAGGAACTCATTATCAACTGGCTGACAAGCTTGTTCAGTGCCAGAATTGCCTATGGACTCTCTCATATGCAGATGATGTTGCACTTGCCGATAGATCGAGAATGGGACTGCGGCATCGAAGTGAAGATTGAATACCGTTTTTCATAATACAACCTTAGAATGAACAGCAGGAAGAATGAATACCTGGAGTTATCTGAACCATCTAATGGCTCCATCCAACTTGACTCAGGTACCTAGGATCTTGCCTACAGACTGTTAGTTGGGTAGATGTTGAAGTTCGAATTATGAAAAAGGCAGCATGGATGAGATGAAGGGAAGTCACTGGCACACTCTGTGACTGAAGGATAACACTACGTCTGAAGTCCAGAATATACTGCATGTTATTATGTCTTGTTGCTGTGTACGGTTTTGAATGTCGACAGGCTGAGTAAGGTATGGAGTAGCAATTACACAACGTGTGCATGTGTATACACTATTAGTCGATGGGCATCACAGTCCTGCATTATGTAAAAACATACATCGTTCACCAACAAACTGGCATCGCACCCGTCACTTGTGGCATAGGATATGTCACCAATGGTATGGTCGTGTCCTTTTCCAGTACCTGATGCAGTTGGCAATTCTATCCAATCCTTTGATACTACTTTGCAATGTCCATATGGCCCTACTATAAAAAAGATGTTGAAAATAATATACAAAAATTTTAAACTAGAAATGCTGCTGGGATTAGTAAAATTTCTGGGCATGTACGAAAGTAAATTCTATGAGATATTGATTAGTGTATGTATGAAGCAGCTATACCAGATGAGTGATTAATTAGTGTAGAAGCGCCCGGTGTATAAAGAAAATGTGCTAATCATAAAGCCAATAATTACACACTAATCATTTTGACTGGTGTTGCGTGCAAGCTCTTGGAATGCATTCTTTCTGATTATATTATATACTTTTACGAAATTACCAACTGGTTCCATAGAAGATAGTTCAAGCTTCGAAAACATGATTCCACTGAAGCTCATCTTGTAGATTACAGCAGGATATGGCAGATATATTGGATTCAGGTGGTCAAATGTATCACGACTTACATATCGGGAAACTACTGACAAAAATTAGTGCGGTTAGGATAGGTAAAATACTGGCTGAATTGGTGACTAAAAAGACGTGGCCAAATTACACTTAAGAAAATGGAAATTGCTTCACCATGAAGGCATTTGTCGTTTGTGCTGATTTTCAAGATATGGAACGATGCCATGTAGGTATGCAAGCGATCAAAGTTTCAGACCCATTGGATTGTTGCTACAGGTCTCCCTACGTGATTGGTCGCGGAGGAATCAACTCCAGTATACGGACTCTGGTGTAGCGTAGTTGACTTGTAATCTCTGCAGTGATGTGTTCCCCGTCAACAATGCCTCGACGACAGAGAAGAGCACGCTGTCAACAACTGTCGCCGTTTGAGAGGGCTCGGATAATTGGGCTGTGTGGGGCTGGATTATCGATAAGTACTGTAGCTGCACGTGTTGGCCGACAGGCATCTACGGTACAACGTGTATGGCAGCAGTGGTCGAATGAAGGTACCCACACTCGTAGACTTGGCACAATCCCAGCGAGACGGACAACTGTGAGAGAGGATCGCCGCATCATTCGGATGGCCCGGATGGAACCCCATGCAACAGCAGCGCAAATTCGAGTAGCTGTAGCACCCTACGTTAGACAACAAACAGTTGGTAATCGCCTGCGTGCAGCTGGCTTACGAGCCCGTGTCCCTGCAGAAGGTGTTCCATTGACCCCACAACAGCGACGTGTAAGGCTGGCCTGGTGTCGAGAAAGATCGACGTGGGTCGACGAATGGCATAGGGTCGTCTTTAGTGATGAATCGCGCTTCTGTCTTGCCTGCAGTGATCGCCAGAATCGTGTGCGCCTACGTACCGGGGAGAGGGGCCACGCAGATCTTATTGTCGAGAGGCACACAGGGCCAACACCAAGCATTATGGTCTGGGAAGCTATTGGCTTTAATGTGAAATCACAATTAGTGCTTGTTGATAGGGCACTCAATCCAGTGGTTGTCCCTATGATGGCGAACATTGTTAATGGGATGTTTCAGCAGGACAGTGCCCGGGTTCACACTGCACGCATCTCCAGAGAAGCTCTCCACGACATCACAACCTTAGAATGGCCCGCCAGATCCCCGGACCTCAGTCCTATTGAGCAAGTGTGGGACGTGATGGGTCGACAACTGGCCAACCGTCCTCATCCACCCTCAACTCTGGAAAAACTGACCCGTGCAGTGCAGCAAGCATGGGCCACAATTCCTCAGGACGTGATCCAGGGCCTTATTGACTCCATGCCACGACGAATTCATCAATGTATTGCAGCTCGTGGTGGGCACATCCTGTATTGATTGTTGTCCAAACTTGCGGTCAGAGGGACCTGAAAGTGTAATCATCGAATCACAACCGAACACTCGTCCTGCATGTTCAATTGCAGCAACGTAGCACCGCTCCTTCTGGGTGGTGCAATTTCCATTTCCATCAGTGTATTAAACATTAAAAAATTGGGAATTGAACACATAAGATGTTACCAATTTTTAAGTTGATGACTTTAGTACTTGATATGCATCCCCTTAGCTTTCATGAGTGATTGATTTGGCTGGGCATACCCTCAGTCAGTATTTTACCCTGACTCTTTAAATCGTCATCATGACACTAGATTTGAACGATCTTCCCAATCAAGCTTTTTTGTCGTTATATTTGTTTTTCCTATTTTCCTTTGGTACCGTCCAAGGATGTTCTATGGGGTTCATGCCTGAACTGTTTCTAAGCTTTGTGGCAAGGAGGCCCATCCAGCATAAAAATGAATTCACTTTGACCAAACCACTGTTGCACCTGAGCTACCAAACTGGTTCTTAATACTATACTGTTCACGTCTCATAGTTCCTTCTACAACATATAATCGTCCACAGCCGTACCAAGAGAACACACTCCAGACCATCACTGAAGTTGGATGCTTCACTCTCTGCTTCACTCATCCTGGATGGAATGCTTCCCCTTTACTTGTGACATATTGACTTGTCTCTTCTTCGACAGGAAATACCGATTCGTCACTAAAACAAACCTGAAATAATAAAACACATAAACCTAGCAAAATTTCATACATTTACTGTACTATACGGTTACATCACTTAGATTGGGTAAAAAATGGAATAGTGAGTGATAATTTAGGAATTACAGTAATTGTCATGGATTTGCCTGTTTTCATTCATCAGATGACCACTTCTCGAGAGTCTTGGCCCACTGGAACCTCTTTGCAGCCATAACAGGAGTAATCTTCCCCTTTCCTTGAGGTCGTCTTGCTTTCATTCCAGCATTAAACAGCTCTCACCTCACAGTCCTGGCTGGTACCAATGAACCATACTCTTCTAATTTCTTACGTAAATCTGAACTAGTAACATTGCGGTTGTTTACTGACAAATTAATCAGTTTTTCTTCCTCCTTGGGGTTAGTTTCTTCTTTCGCCCGCAGTATCCTACATGTTGTTGACATTTTTTCTCCCCTTATCTTCACATTTTAAAATTCTACTTACAGATTGCTGTGATATTTGCAATCTAGAATCTATCTCTTGCTGTGAATAACGTTTCTCCAAAGTAGCTCTCTGACAGTGCCTTTCTTGGCGAAAGGTCCTTTTGTCTCCCCATAACCTCAAAATTTTTTAATTCTCTAGAACCACTCTGAAGAAATGTGAACTGAACTCGTGAACAGTATCAATAATGCGTGTAACTTACAGAATGCACAGTCTTAACAATAGGTCACATTGTTTACTTCCATACAGCAACAATATGCAGATATGGACAATAACCAACAGAACATGTTCACTAACAAAATTGACACAAAACCATATGAATAATGAAATTACATTGTGGTTTCCACTGTACCCACTATATGAAAAAATCCAGTAGTGTAGACAGGGATATCCCAAGTGGTAACTCCACCAAACAAGTTCAAGGATTAGGCTGTAAAGGTTGATAATTTACATAAAGATAGAAATATACGTTTGACCATTAGAATTTGGCCACGTCTGGTGTATTAAAATATAGAACTCAGAGCATTAGAATAGGTGAAGCTTTATTTGATCCTGTAACTATTATTGGATTGGCTCCCACAGGCCAGTATTATGAAACCATTATTTTCTGATATATATAAACAATATGAATAATGAACTGAAATAAGTTATGAGGCTCTTTGTAATAAGTAAGTTTCAGTATTGTGTGTAACTGCAAAAATACCTTTACAATATTGTAAGATAAGATGGACATTTGGCAATGTTATATTGGTAAACAGCGTGAAAAGTCAGGTTCTCTGTTTCACAAATAGAAAGGGTCCTCTCTCATTTAATTATTGTGTTGATGGGGTGAACGTCCTTTAAGGGGATCTCTGTAAGTACCTAGGTATTCATAATAAGAATAGAGCTTCATTGTGGTAATCATATAAACATATTGAAAAGGATATTTACAGATCTCTTAATATGATTATGAGGTTATTTAGCGGTTGTAATGGAGAGGGCATATAAATCTCCAGCAAAGCCACAATGAGAGTATGAGACCATCACCAGTATTACTTGAATAAAGAACAGGAAATAATCCACAGAAATATCTCCAGTTCCTCCGGGTGATTTCTAACAAAAGAGTGTGTTTACAGAGATGTTGCAAAGTTTCAGCTGGGAAGACTTGGAGAAAGGAGACAAGTTGTTTGATTAAAGAGTACTGTATATTCTGAGATGTCATTGGAGAGATGGCTTGGAATGACATTAGTTGATGAATACATTTAAGTCATGTTCTTTAAGTTTAGGAAAGGTCACAACATGAAGATAAGTTTGAATTCATGGGGACAAATTTTGGTAAATGTTCACTTATAGGAAGATGATTTAGTGATTGAAATAATTTACCGAGGACGTTGTTTCATATATTTCCACAATCTTTTTCTATATAAACGACCAACACCCGAAACGCTGTTGTTTGATTGATTCGTTGATTGATTGGGACATTGACTGATTTTTTTTGGTCTTAATGTGATGTACAGAGAGGGATGATGGATATTTCTATGCTTATGATTTAAGCATTGTCCACTTGTTGGGAAAGTGGTGGGAGTACTGTGGGATTATTTGATATTACAGTGAAGTGTTTTCGGAAAGAAAGTATATAGGAACATGGAAATGAACAAAGAAGTTACAAGTCAAGTTGGTATAGAAAGATGGGAATAGGGGAATGTGAACATGAAAGGATGAAGAAAATAGCTATTCAGTGTGGAAATATTCATCAACAGAAATAGAAACACAAGCACGCAATGTTATTGGGTAATGATTTGGAGATAGTGTTTATTATTATTTATTTTCCTAAAATTGTACATATACACATACACGGAAGTGCCTCCACCCACACATGTATGTGTACACATACTCTGGTGAATATTCACAAATATGTAGGTAATTTTATATTTACATATTTGCAAATGATCCTCCTTTTCTATGCTACCTTGTCTACTGATATCCTACACTGTGTTCCTTTTCATGTTCTTATCTCTCTTATCATTTGTCTGGAAAGCAGTGGCAAAGGGACCGGGTTAAAATGCAAAAGGTCATTATGCAAGTTAGGTTCCAAAAAGAGTAAAAATAAAATAAATAAATAAATGCAAATTTTAATCTAATAGAAGTTGTATAGCATTATTTGAAGTAGTTGAACAAGTTGTACATGTGTAGATTATGTTTGTAATACAGAAGGTATTACGAGTAAAATTTTATAAATTATATACATGCTTAGTAGAAAAGAAAGTGTAAATTGTATAATACTGTATTTTATGAAATTGTCTTTTTCTCTGTTCTTTTAAAAATTAGTGCTTGATAATAATGTATTTTTGTGTACCATTTGCCACCAAGGTCGACACCTCTCTTGTATTTGGATTGATTTTGAATTGATTGTTCCTTTCCATTCTTATATTTTTAAAATGAGAGATATATTAATTTTAATCTTTATTGTGCCACTGTGAAATTTATTTTCTCAGCTGTTTTTTTTTGTTTAGGCCTATATATATTCCTTTACTTCTTTACTCTACTTTTCTTATTTCTTACTTATAGCCTTCCGAAGATACTAAGGAGGAAATATTCATAGAAGAACATACCGATGATCAGCTGTTGCCATACATCAAAGAAGAAACAAAGTAAGTACACTACAAATCCTATATAATATAGAATATGTCGTACCTATTCACAGTTGTGTTCAGTGTTGGTTGATTTATCTCCAAAAACTGGCCATTTTCGTCAGTTGATTCCTTTCTTTACAAGGTTTCATTTAAATGCAAATATCTTAAAATTCTATTGGTTAAAATCATCTTAAATACACTGACTGACAGAGCAAATGCAACACCAAGGAGGAGTGGTCAGAACATTATGCCAATTGCAGGGTAGACTGACGTCACTGAGGTATGCTCATGATGTGAAATGCGCCGCTGTGCTGCGCACGTAGCGAACGATAATTGGGACACGGCGTTGGCGAATGGCCCACTTCTTACCGTGATTTCTCAGCCGACAGTCATTGTAGAACGTGTTGTCGTGTGCCACAGGACACGTGTATAGCTACGAATGCCAGGCCGCCATCAACGGAGGCATTTCCAGCAGACAGACGACTTTACGAGGGGTATGGTGATCGGGCTGAGAAGGGCAGGTTGGTCGCTTCGTCAAATCGCAGCCGATACCCATAGGGATGTGTCCACGGTGCAGCGCCTGTGGCGAAGATGGTTGGCGCAGGGACATGTGGCACGTGCGAGGGGTCCAGGCGCAGCCCGAGTGACGTCAGCACGCGAGGATCGGCGCATCCGCCGCCAAGCGGTGGCAGCCCCGCACGCCATGTCAACCGCCATTCTTCAGCATGTGCAAGACACCCTGGCTGTTCCAATATCGACCAGAACAATTTCCCGTCGATTGGTTGAAGGAGGCCTGCACTCCCGGCGACCGCTCAGAAGACTACCATTGACTCCACAGCATAGACGTGCACGCCTGGCATGGTGCCGGGCTAGAGCGACTTGGATGAGGGAATGGCGGAACGTCGTGTTCTCCGATGAGTCACGCTTCTGTTCTGTCAGTGATAGTCACCGCAGACGAGTGTGGCGTCGGCGTGGAGAACGGTCAAATCCGGCAGTAACTGTGGAGCGCCCTACCGCTAGACAACGCGGCATCATGGTTTGGGGCGCTATTGCGTATGATTCCACGTCACCTCTAGTGCGTATTCAAGGCACATTAAATGCCCACCGCTACGTGCAGCATGTGCTGCGGCCGGTGGCACTCCCGTACCTTCAGGGGCTGCCCAATGCTCTGTTTCAGCAGGATAATGCCCGCCCACACACTGCTCGCATCTCCCAACAGGCTCTACGAGGTGTACAGATGCTTCCGTGGCCAGCGTACTCTCCGGATCTCTCACCAATCGAACACGTGTGGGATCTCATTGGACGCCGTGTGCAAACTCTGCCCCAGCCTCGTACGGACGACCAACTGTGGCAAATGGTTGACAGAGAATGGAGAACCATCCCTCAGGACACCATCCGCACTCTTATTGACTCTGTACCTCGACGTGTTTCTGCGTGCATCGCCGCTCGCGGTAGTCCTACATCCTACTGAGTCGACGCCGTGCGCATTGTGTAACCTGCATATCGGTTTGAAATAAACATCAATTATTCATCCGTGCCGTCTCTGTTTTTTCCCCAACTTTCATCCCTTTCTAACCACTCCTTCTTGGTGTTGCATTTGCTCTGTCAGTCAGTGTATTCAAGAACTTTGAGATCATATTTAATGTACCATCATGTAGTTTTATTGAATACCGGTATATATCTACTAAAAGAATCTCTGGTAAAGCTAGATATTTTGAAGTGTATTTGTTTACAATACCTTTAAGCAACTATGAAGAAAGTGTTCTTTCTTTCACTGTCTCTGCATCATTTGTTCATCACATTCTTATCATCTGAAATGCTATCTGAAATTATTGCCTCCAGATATTCTGAGTAAGGTTTTGTACTTTCACACCAACAGTGACACACAGAAAAAGCGATGTTTGTAGATTATAAATTAAATCTTCAAATTCAAAATTGTTACGTTTTATGTACATTGTAATATTTCGAACTATCATAATCAGTCTCATTAATCAATATAATTATGGCTTGAGTTCAATAATTTTATAACTCAAAGAATGTCATTTTAAACTATTTCGTTAGATTCCGTTCTTTATGATCATTTCTGGTCTCTTTTGTGTTAAGTCAGATTCCTCCAATTGTGGACGCCAGAGCAGATAATATGTTGTAGAAATGAAACGTTCAGGTCAGTAGTGCTACATCTTCGATATCATAGTTTTCAAATAAAACTTGTGCATTCTTGTAAGCGTAAAATTAAGTGGTCTTGAATTTATGTTCATTCCAGTGTTGTGGTCACACTTGCTGATTCATTTTAGTGTTCATTTTCAGTCAGGGGCTTGTTGTGTGTTGATTGCAAACATACTTACACAATTAGTATAAAGTAATAAAATGGACAGGTACCGGTACAAGTGGAGTTTTAAATTTGTGCAGCTTGCCTAAAAAATTCAGACTTCTTTAAGTAAGTGAATTTATTATCTCATAAAATTAGATAAATAGGGCGTACATTATTGCTTCATGTCCTTAGGTTTAACCTGAAAGTGCCCTACACGTGACCCCCGGCTGCTACTAAGAAAGCAATAACTTTGGCTGCTGGACCTGTCTTTTTAAAGATCTCCGAACAATGACAAAGTTATTTCATGGAAATGGCTCTTCTCATAGCTACCAGACAAGAAACATTGGACCTTTCATCCATGTCTTCCAGCTTAATGTAGAGAGCAACAGCAGAGCAAAATATGACTACCTATCCAAGATTATCCTGGATAATAATATAGATGTTGTGTCTATACAGGAAACCCATACAGCCAATGAAGAAGAGTTTCGGAAAAGGGGCCGCATTAATGTTTACACAGCTCTTGGTGCAACACATCACAGTGCACATGGTGTAGCTACTTATGATTGTAATAATATCCAAGATGCATCACTGCTCTTTCAAAATGAAGACGAAGACATCCATTGTGTTGCTGTGTGAGTGGCAGATGTTAATATTTTTAACATTTATAAACCCCCAAACGCACAGTGGCCAAGTACAGTACTACCTAATGCTCAACACCCTGCAGTTTATATAGGTGACTTCAACAGCCATCACGAACTATGGAAGTACTCGAATAACAGTGAATGTGGAACGAAACTCGTAGAATGGACAGAGATGAACAATCTCCATCTGATGTTTGACCCAAAAGATCTTGGTACTTTCCAATCAGCTGCATGGAATAGGGATTCCAATCTTGACCTGTTTTTGTTAGCTGCAATGAAGGAGGACAGCCCTTACATACCAGTCGTAAAGTGTTAAGACATTTTCCCCACAGTCAACATGGCCCCATTATAGTGGATATTGGCATCAACATTCCTGTTGTACGGTCAATACCACATGCTCGGTGGAACTTCAGAAAAGCAAATTGGTCAACATTCACCACTGAACTGGATATATGCGTTCGGTGGATTGCTCCCAAGCACAACAATTACTAGCGTTTCGTAGGTGCAGTTATGATGGCGGCTAAGTGGAATATGCCTGGAGGCCATAAAAAAATAATACATTCCTGGCTGGAATGTTGTGACTGGTGCGCTCTGTAACGAATATCTGCAGACTGGTGATAAAGACATAGCTGATGAACTTCTTTCCAGCATGGATACTACCTGGGGAGAACGGTGAATTGAAACAGTGGAGAATATCGACTTAACTCATTCCAGTAGAAGAACTTAGGCTCTCCTCAGAAAACTTGGAGGAAGGACACTTGTGGTGAAGCAAGAGCCTGGAGTTATTCTGGATGAAGTAGCATCTCACATCGTCACAACTTCCCAAACTCCATCAGATTAGAAACATTCCAAACACATACAGCGCCAGCTCCAAACTCTGAAATAAAGAACACCACGCACACCAAGGTATTCACTACCGCTTACGGTGCAAGACATCAATGCTGCTCTCAAAGACGTTAAACCAAGTACAGCTCCAGATTTTGATGGCATTTATCCAGAATTTCGCATTCATTTAGGGAAGAATGCTAGAAGTTGGCTGGCAAGGTTTTGTACCGACCTTCTACAGAACAGACAACTCCCGGCAGAATTCAAATGAACGAAAGTGTTTTCCATCTTGAAACCAGGTAAGCCTGCCAATGACCCAAGCAGTTATAGACCAATTGCGCTTCTTTTAGGGAGGCTAATCTACAACTGAATCAGCGCAACTGTTTTCCAGCATATTGCAGTTGATCAAGCCGGATTCAGGCCCAATCGCAGCTGCTGCGATCAAGTGCTTTCACTGACATTCCACATGGAAGGAGGTTCCCAGAAACAACTCAAGACCTCAGCTGTATTCATTGATCTTACAGCAGCATTTGACGCAGTCTGGAGGGAAGGATTAATTTACAAGCTTCTCCGAATTGTACCCTGTAGGACCATCGTGCAGGTTATAAGCAATATGCTCAATGACAGAAGATTTCAAGTGTGTATGGGAAATAGTATAAGTAGAGAAAGAAGCTCAAGGATCGGTACTGTCTCCCCTACTATTCAATTTGTATATCTCCGATCTCCCAGAAACATCATCACAAACATTTTGTTATGCTGAATATCATAACACTAGCCACTCAATATCGAGACTTTAGTGTGACAGAAGAAGTGCTACAAAGAGACCTGATTTCACTTCAAGAAATGGCAACTGTGTCCTAACTCTAACAAAACAGAAGTGTCATGTTTTCACCTGAATAATCGCCAAGCTGGCATTAAACTTCACATACGTTTTTGTCACCAAGAACTTCGGCACAGCAGCTATCCCAAATATTTGGGGATTACACTTGACTGCACACTATCTTACAAACAACATCTTATGAATCTGTCCAAGAAGCTCAAAACATGTAATATTATCTTTCAGAAATTGTATGGCTTAAGTTGGGGTTCATCAGCAAAGACTTTATGATCTGCTTTGGGACTGGTTTTCTCGTGTGCTGAGTACTGTGCACCAGTTTGGCTGGATAGCCCATATACAAGACTAATTGGTACTCAACTGAATGTTAGCTTGCGGTTAATATCTGGTACTGTCCAGTCCACACCCCTTTATTGGCTCCCAATTCTGTCAGGTATAATGCCGCATGATGTAAGAAGATCAAATGCTCCCATTCGAGATTTCAAGAACATAGAAATGAACCCTCAACTGTATGTTTTGGATGATATTCCTATTCTCAAGGTAACAAGGTTCAAGTCACGACATCCATCTTTGCATGATGCTGTCGCATTGGCTGATGGGTATTTTCACCCTTTAGAAGAATGGAGAAGTCGCTGGAAATTTGCCACAGACAGTTCCTTACACAACATCTTTTCTGGTGAACATCTTCCTTGTGAACATCATCTACCGCGTAAGATTTGAACCACTCTGAATCGGGTGAGAACAAATCATGGACGATGCAGGGATGCCCTTTATAAGTGGAAATATATCTCATCACCAGAGTGTGAC
Organism: Anabrus simplex; assembly: GCF_040414725.1. Classification (NCBI taxonomy): domain Eukaryota; kingdom Metazoa; phylum Arthropoda; class Insecta; order Orthoptera; family Tettigoniidae; genus Anabrus; species Anabrus simplex. The sequence continues at coordinate 35,392,982 of NC_090279.1, forward strand.
TTTGGTGCATCTCGGCAGATGATCCCCATATTGTAAGTGAATGTACACGACGTTCCTACACAGGTAGCCCGTGTGACTTTTTGGAACCAACAGAGGAAACCATACAGTAGATCACCCAACTGGACATCCTGCTATAAAACATGTTTCTTGTCTGTGTATATTTGTAAATGCTATATATTTGTGTATATGTATCTAACTTGTTGCCCTATGCTAATAATAATAATAATAATAATAATAATAATAATAGTAATAATAATAATAGGTAAATCACGTAGTGATATAATATTCTTTAAAAATTGTAATTATTGTCACTGACCTCACAAAGTCCTGTTTTAAAACATTTAATGCAGGTCATGCGATGGCTAGTCATAGCCTAAGGTTTGACTTCAAACCAGATTTGTGATGGAAACTACGAATTCTGAATGGTTTATTTGATTTTGTGAGTGGTTAGAGCCTTCTCGACTCTTATGTGATGCACTGACTTGTTCCTACTGTACTTTCACACTAGTGGCAAGAAATATTCATGTCGGTCCTCAGAACTACCCAGTACCAGCTCACACTCTCTGATTAGTCAGAGTAGAACCATGCACACAACCGAAAATCGCCCAAATAGTCTATTCTTCGAGGTTTAAATCCTGCAGTTTCTTTGTAATTCATGTATAACAAGACACAATAGGCTACATTAGAGAACAATTTTTTATTATGACCACCAGTAAAAATGTTGCTTATGAATCCTTTTCATACACAAAATCATATTTCTACTGTATTTTTGATGGAGTCTAAATTAGCTTTCTACTTTCTAAACATATTTTGTGCAGAGGCACTCTCGGACCAGCAAAGCGACATGCATTTTATGTGTCTTCTTTTTTCTTGGCATATATGTCGGAGGACTGTCCATTGTCTACGTAGCTTAGTCCATTTTACACCATAGATTTTAGTTGCTTCTGAAGGATTCAGTAGACCGGATCTTATCTGCTACTTCCCACTTTGTTTTATATCTCACCTCAGGCGCTATTGTTTCCCAGCAGTCTACAAATATCATGCCGCAACTTAAATGACTTCCTTTAAAATGTCTAAAATATTTGTCATGCCAGTTTGGTATTGATTTTAAGATTCATAAAATTTCCTAATTGCTGACTTGTGGAAATACACGTATTTCTGTGGTTACCAATTAGTGATGAGGCTTACTTCCGTTTGTGTAGAGACACATGGTCCTGAACTAACCACTTAGTTATGTGGTTTCCTTCCAGCTTTAGAGTGTTGAGTGTCACATGGCCCTGAGCTGACCACTTTGTGCCACTCTCCCAGGGTCTTCATATTTATAGGCGTGAGCGGAGTGAAAATAACAAACTGATTAATATGATCGTCTGCTGTCTATGACGTATGTAAGCAGAAATATGAATTGCAAAATTCTATTCAGGCTAGAATACACTGACGGACTCCCCTCTTGTAGGTACTCATAGAATTGCACCGGATATTGAAACTGTCCTTCCCATTTAACACAGATATACCCATTTTTTATTTTTTTGAGTTATAAGTTTTTCTTCACAATGCATTTATAGGAGTCACCTAAACACAAAATCCAGAAGCGTTCAGCCATTCAAACACTCTTTTGTGAAAATAAGTTTTTATAGATATCTGACATAGGCTTTTGGGGAGAAAATTTGAACATGCAATAAACTTATTTGAATGTTAGGATGTGTAAAATATCCATTGCATTCCATTTTTGTAGCAGAATATTCATCAGTCTGCTTCTGGTGGCAGGGTCCGGTGTTGTGGTTCATTGACTCCAGTTAGTTCGGTCTCGGGCCATGTCTGCATGTAGTCTTCCAACTTTCAGGCCGTTGTGCACTTTATCAGTCTATGCTGTCTGGTTCGTCCCTAGTGCCTCTTTTCACCGACTTTCTGTGTATACTCTGATTTTCCCAATATATCGTCCTCTACACGCAACACATTGCCAAACCAGCGCACACGCCTTTCCCCAATTTTCTTCTGGGTCGGTGCAATGCCAAAACGTTTTCTAATAACATCATTTGAAATGTGATCTAGTCTAATTATGCCAGCCTTCCACCTAAGCAACTTCGTATCCATGATGCTTAGTTGGCGTTCTACCTCTAGAGCTGGGCAGCATTCGTTGCCGTAGAAAACTACAGGATGGATAACAATAGGACAAGTATCAGTTCGGTAGAAATTAGTTTAGAGATGGCCCTTTGTCCAAAGTTCGGAAGGGCGCCTGTTGTCATTCTCCACTTCAGTCAGGCATTGTATATCCTTAAGTTGACTTCATCAGTAAGTCGGCCATCATCATAGATTGTGGAGCCAATATTCTTAAATATCCCTACTCGTGCTATATCTTCAACGTCAACATGCATGGTTCCAACTTCTCGACGATGTAATGCAATGTATTCTGTCACCATAGAATCACTCCATAGCGTTGCCTTCGTGATATCATATCATGTAGACTGACAGAAATACTTGAGAAGTCTTATACGCACTAGAGCTGAAAGGTGTTCAAGTCTAGGAGGGTCACTCGCTTGATAGGTGACAGTTTGTTCTTGCTGCAAACCAAGTGTACCGAGACTGTATCACTCTCCACTACTCTGAGATAAAGTACGACACCATAAGCCCTCTCCGAAGCGTCACAGAATACATGCACTTGATAGTTCTCTGGCGTAGAAGAAGATCCTATCCATCGAGGGATTTGAATGGCTGACAAGTGAATGAGGCTGGAAGCCCAGAGTTGCCACCTTCTTGCTAGGTCTATGGGTAGGAGATCGTCCCATGCTATCCCTCTACACCAAGTATCCTGGAACATGATTTTACCTGTAATCGATATTGGCGACATGAGACCAAGCGGATCGTAAAATCTTGCTGTAGCTTGTAGTACCTGTCTCTTCGTAGCCGGCTCTTCTGGTAGCGTTCCAATGATGTCGTTAGGGTCGAAAAGAAGACAGTCCGTGTGTGTGTTCCAGTTAACACCCAAAACTCGTGTAACTCTCGTTTCCTCGCGCCCTTCGGCTCTCCATATATCCTTTAACAGTACTGAAATGGTCGCCCACTTTGACATCGGCATTTGTATCTCTCGGAGAAGCCCTGTTATCTCGTAGTACACAGCAATGATTTCATTTTCGTCTTCTGTTCTGGCTGTGAAATTATCCATGCAGTGTTGTCAGTTGTCTTCCAATCTCCTTTTTCCCCTCTCTCCACTTCAAACCATGAAATCTCGTTAAGTCTCTGTCATTTTTATCCAGACACAACTGCAAAAAGGCTTAGGTTCCGTACTCAATTAAAGCTAGTCGGTAGAGTCGGAAGCGGAGTAGTGTTGCCAGAATTTCTGGTAGGAGATTAGGCCCTACCTCCAGGGCATCATTGGGTGATAGGGTGCCCTTTTCGTGAGATGAAGCATCAAAAACTATTTTTCACTTCGTCGTGCCGTCTCTTTGCTTGTTTATAGCATGGTGAGGCAAATAGAAGGTGTCGGTAACCGATTCAGCCTCGGGCGCTATCTCTACATGTCCCTTCGCAAAGTAGTCGGTCATTAAAGCGTGGTATGCCTCTCGAAACTGTTTGTTTCCATTAAGTTTGTTCTTCAGGGAATCAAAACGTTTCTCAGCGTTCTTGCGATTCGAGTGCAGTATTACTCCTTCCTTCCTTGGTAGGGAGACAACCCTCCTCCCGTCTTCCATTTTGAATGATTCATGAAAGCCTTTCAAGATTGCAAACTCTCTCGCAGTGAGTGCTCGTTGCTGATCTTCCTTTATCCCTAGTGTCTCTAGATCCCAAAACTTGCGTAGATTGTTCTCGGAAGATAGTAATTCTGCATTGATACTGACGTGGTTTATGGACACATGATTCACTGTAGTACCAGACTTATTCCCACTAAGAATCCAACCAAACCTAGAGGGAAGAAGTACCATGGAACTCGAGATGCGTATTGGCTGTTCGTCCTTCACCACCTGCCAGTACTGGTCTCCTCCTATCAGGACCTCAATCATCAGATCGTCTGCATCATCTTGAGGATCTGCTAGTTGCAATTTGTGAAGGCGTGATAGACTCTGTATGTCACGTGGGACGGTTGGGTGCGGTGAGTACGTGTTCCTGCTCTCGAATGCCGAGATTCGCACGGAATCATTCGTCCACATTCCACTTATACTGAAGTTGGCCAATCTGCGAGTCACCGATGTACTTAATGGTGCTTCAAATGCTGTAACTGACAGATCTCTCCTGTCAGTGACTTTCAGCTTCAAATCGTCTACCAGTTCCGAGCTGATGAATATTGACTGACTTCCGGCGTTCAGAATTTAACGTGTTCTTTTCCAAAGACCGGTTGGTCCGATTACCCAAATTCGAGCTGTTTGGAGGTATATCAAGTTCGGCATGCTAACATCTATTTTTCCTACAGTTACTCCCACTTGTCCTTCACAGATAGAGATGTGATGTGGTCCCTTACCTTTAGTGCAGGATACTTTGTTCTTCTTGGTGCAGTTTTTCAAGGTGTGACTTCTGTTTAGGGATAAAAAGCATCATTGAGTAGACTTCAGTTGGTCTATGCGTTGCTTGACATCTGACATCTTGGTACAGTTTTGAGCCCAATGGTCTTTCCCTTCGCAAAAAACGCAAAAAGGTGACGTCTTCGTCTTCCTGGACGTCTGGCCCGTCCTAGTAGTGACTTGCAAGGCAGCAGCAGTTGGGTAATATGAGTTTGAGATGGCGTTATCTCCTTTGATTTTCTGCACCGTCATTGCGCCCTCCACTTCTTCATTGAGGAATTCCATAAGCCTTGTTATGTGCGCTTCGGAAATCTTCTCTCTCTTTGCGTAGATGATCCACCTTCTAGACATATCATCCGGAAATGCACGTAACAGTTTGGGGCTAACATTCTACCGTAGTGGTCGACATTTTCCCCTAATGCCCCTAAAGCCTGAATACGTCTATTATATTCTATATATGTATGATTGAGGGCGTCGGGCGTAGCATCACGAACTGGTCTCATGGTCTCCAGGTAATCCAGATGCGCCTGGATGATGCGTCCAATAAGATTCACCTTTATTTCCTCGTATGCGTTTGCAGTCACCGCTATGCCATCGATTAGCTTCTTAGGTTCTCCCTCCAGGTATCCACGAAGGAAGACGTGTTTGTCGATAGTGTTGATGGTCGGGTTGTTGTCTACCGCTGACTGGAATTGCTCCCAAAACCGGGACCATTTTTCTACATCTCCAGCGAATGGTTCTAGTTTGATAGTGGGTAATTTAACAGACTGGGTGATGGAAAAGTGTGATAGCTCTGGTACTACGGATAAAGGCCTGGAAGGGTCAAGATTCATATTTCCGAGCGACTCAGATAATTTGTCACGAAAGACGCGTGTCGAATTAAATATCGCGCGCTTTGCGACCTCGATGTATTTCTCACACTCTATGACGTCTGCGTCATATTCGGCGTCTGATAGAAGATCGTGAATGCCATTATCGAGGGAAATGAGTTGATCTAAAGGTCCCTGGTTCGATCCCGGGTATCGGCACCAAATTATGTCGTATATGTAAACAAGTTTTCTTTATTGTACTTCACTTCGTACCAAGAGAAAAACATAGTAACGTCAAAGAAGATACAAAGAATTCACACACAGAGATAATAAAGGCATTGTTAATCCTCCACATTTCAGGCTGACTGGGTCCTGCCAATGCGCGTCCCTTCCAAAGGCTGCACTAACCTTGGTTCCGATACCATGAGAGATATTTCTGTAATGATGTGATGGTATTATTTTACGGCCGACTTGTCTTGAAGCATTTTAGAGCTCATGACAGAAGGTAGTAACGCAGCTCCGGACATGGGGAACAGATGCCTTTTGCAGCCACTCCTCCAGAGAAGAAGCGCTACGCTCTTTTCTGCATTACTTCCAGAAATTTAGTGTACCTCTTCCGCCATCTGCTCCGTACTGAACGTCTCCATCTTGTGATCAATATCTTGTAAGATGATCAAGAGGTTTAGTCTGTCATATCTTGAATCAATATCCCCCGTTTATTTGTCCACTTATTTTCTCCAAAGAGAGCAGTAACAATACGTGGTCGAGCTTCCCATTACTTTGCTTGTGAGCCAGTCATACATTCGACTGGGCCATGTGAATTGAGTTCATACAGCACGAATTGGAAAGTAATAGATCATGTTACGATATATTTTAACCTGCGTGATCGATTTTCCCATGTGCCAGTTGCAAGCGGATCTCACCTTTAACCAAGATATTTGCATTTACCGCCCTTCTTTCGTAGAATATGTAGAACTACTGTGCGGTGGGGAGACGGGCGCAGAATTAGACGCTATCTGACTATCTTATCAATCCACTAAAAATAATCACGTTGCCCGTGATCTTTTGAAATAAATAGAATATCATTCCTTCCTTTACATAGCAGTAATATCCACTACGATGCAATTCAACGTCTTTTCTTCTCGAATTTTGTCTCAAACCTTGATTTTCATGCTACTTCTATCCCTATTGTTAAAGTAATACTTGTAAGAATATTCAAGGGCATAATAGGTTGCGTTTGGTTTCAAAATCAGGATATTAGAACATTGTAATAAAACGCTACCACCAAAGCCATATTCTGTGTGGCCTTCATAATGTCTATAACAGCAGTATCTCGGGGAGAAAAGACAATATCAATGCTAGGGAGAGAGCTGTCGTATACTTGTTATATTTCAGCTTTTAAAGGATTTCATCAGGATTAGTGGTTTTTCGTGTTGCATGCGGCTTGTGTTAAATACAGCAATTAAAACGTAGACTGATGTAGTACATGGTAGTAAGTATGAACGTCCTTGTGTAAACCTACCGTCCTATATATTGTTTGGGTCTGTTTGATTGCACATCAAAGCTACATATTTCGGAAAAGCGACACAGTGACATTATAAAATGCTATAGTGATATGATAACAATGTACAAATTCAGTATGTATATTTGTGTGACAAAATAACATTCATAAAAGATTAGCCATGGTTCAGCAGATCTTGCTGACTGTCGGCAAACGATGATCTCAACTTTATTAATATCTACATCACTGACATTCTCTCAAACAACCTCAAGAACAAAGTCCTTTACAATAATTATTACTTGCCTGCGACGAAGCGCAGAGTGGTTCAACAAGATCAAAACTCCAAAGCATATGTCGTCCTTTATGTAGGAGAACAGAATACGGATTTCAATAGAATAATATGTGCTGCATTAAAGAGCTTCTATTTCTCCTTTTAGCCTGGATCACTTCTCATGCATTCTTTAAATGAGGTTGTCTATTAACTCGTACAGTTCTAAACTGTGACAAGTTTCTTGCACGTGATATCGTGATTAAGAAAAGACGCAACACATTCTCGTTACAAGTGAGAGCTTTTCAAATTTAACAGTATACTCTGAATTTGACCTCAGATGATGTTTACTCTCAGGAATGTGATGTTTATGAGTAACGAGCTCTCTGCACTGGATATCAGTGAATGGAATGTCCAGTAGCAAATCCCCTGTGTGAGAGTTGTAGTGGAGTTGGCTGTTGAACTATTGGTCACATGGTTTTAATTTGTCATTGTAGATCGAGACCCGAGGTGAGCTATAGAGATCATCAACCTCCGGATGGCAGATCACATCTGAAGAGACATAAGGATGATCGACCCATCAAGTGCGATCACTGCGGAAAGGTGTTCGGTAGCCGAAGCAGCTTGTCAGAACACCTCAGGATCCACCCACTCCAAGTGTGTGGATTTTCAGACAAATGCTTTATAAAGAGGAAAATGCTGACAGGAGACACGCGATTGCATACAGGTGGCATTAAAAACGATTGCTCAGTATGTCATAAAAATTTCAGGAAAAGTCCAGAACTGATTCGGTCCCACACAGGCGAGCAGCCTTACAGCTGCAATGTCTGGGGCAAATCATTCGTACAGAAAGGCAGTCTAAAGGACCATATGCGGACCCATACAGGCGAGAAGCCATACAAGTGCAATGTCTGTGGAAAGTCCTTCAGCCGGAAAGCCTACCGTAATATTCACATGCATTCTCACACGGGCGAGAGGCAATACCGGTGCAATGTCTGTGGCAAGTCATTCATCGAGAAAGGTACCCTAACTGTTCATTTGCGGAAACATACAGGCGAGAAGCCATACAGTTGCAATGTCTGCGGAAATTCATTCAGCCAAAAAAGTACTCTAACTGTTCATTTGAATAAACATACAGGCGAGAAGCCATACAGGTGCAATGTCTGTGGCAAATCATTCACCATGAAAGGTACTCTAATTGTTCATTTGCGAACACATACAGACGAGAAGCCATACAGTTGCAGTGTCTGTGGCAAGTCCTTCATCGTGAAAGGTACCCTAACTGTTCATTTGCGGAAACATACAGGCGAGAAACCATACAGGTGCGATGTCTGTGGCAAATCATTCACTAAGAAAAGTACACTATCTGTTCATTTGCGGACACATACAGGCGAGAAGCCATGCAAGTGCAATGTCTGTGGTAAGTCCTTCAGCCAGAAAGCCTACCGTAATATTCACATGCTTTCTCACACGGGCGAGAGGCAATACCGGTGCAATGACTGTGGCAAGTCATTCATCGAGAAAGGTACCTTAACTGTTCATTTGCGGAAACATACAGGCGAGAAACCATACAGGTGCCATGTCTGTGGCAAATCATTCACAACGAAAGGTACACTAACTGTTCATTTGCGGACACATACAGGCGAGAAGCCATACAGTTGCAATGTCTGTGGCAAGTCATTCATCGAGAAAAGTGCTCTAACTGTTCATTTGCGGAAACATACAGGCGACAAGCCATTCACCTGCACTGTATGTTGCAAATCATTTGCCCAGAAAATAGATTTATCTTGTCACACGTTTATTCACACAGGCGAGAAGTCATAGTGTTGCAATGTCTGTGGCAAATCATTCATCACGAAAGCCAATCTAATTGTTCATATACGGTCCCATACAGGCGAGAAGCCATACAGGTGTAATGTCTGTGGGAAGTCATTCAGCAGTTGGTCCTCCCGAGCTAGTCACGTGCGGATGCACACTGACGAGAAGCCATACACTTGCAAAGTCTGTGGGAAGTGTTTCAAACGGAAAGACACTCTTACTTCTCATATGCGTACCCATAAAGGCGAGAGGCCATACAGGTCTAAGTCTGGTGAAACCTTCATCAGGAAAGACAATCATGCTATTCACATGCGTTCTCACACGGGCGAATAGCCGAACTGTTCTAATGTCTGTGGCTAGTTATTCAGCAGTTAATCCGTCCAAGCCGTACTGCTCTTAACTTCTGTGGGAGATCTTTTAGCCACAGAGTTACTTTAACACACCATAATCAAACTCACACATGCGATGAGCCACACATCATTCATCCAGAAACGCGCCTTAGCAGTTCATATGCGCAAACACAAAGACGAGAAGCCATAAAGCTGCAACGTCTGTGGGAAAATCTTTCAGCCAGAAAGTCCATCAAACAAATCACATGCGTATCCTCACAGGCGATAAGCTACACTGCAGCAGAAACGCGACTTAGGGGATCACATGCCGACACTCTTAGGCGAGAAGCCATTCTGATGCCATATCTGTGGCATATTCTTTAGCCACAAAGTCAGCCTAGTAGTTCACATGCCGACTGGCACAGGCAAGAAGCCAATCTCACACAATGTCTGATGCAGGGTATTCAGCAGGAGATCCCACCTGGCACGTCGTATGCGGACTCACACGGGTCTAAGGCGCACTGCCGCAATATCTGTTGCAAATCCCTCATCCAGAAAAGTGACCTACCAGTTCACATGTGGACTCACACATGCGAGAAGCTATACTGGTGTAATGTCTGTGACAAATATTCAGCCAAGAATGTGACTCTAACAGTTCAGATCAGAACACTCACGAGTTCTCAGTAGTGCGATAAAATGTTCAGAGAATCATGTAAGTTAACCATACACATGTAAACCACACTGGAGAGGTGCCGCACTCCTCCGTGTTTCTTGGCAAATCGTTCGAACGCAGCACCACGCTGTCGGTTCACACGGGCGAGATGGCTTACGAGCGTTACGTCACGTGATTGAGCCGCACGTGATTTAACAATGTTATTTTGCTTAACGTCCCACTAACTACTACACAAGTGTCCGGAGTTCCACAAGACCTTATCCAATTCCGGAGATGTAGAGAGGCACATGCGATCGCACACAGCAGAGAAGTAATAAGTTCTCCACCTACAACGGCACCCTTTCTGCACACTTCATAATATACACCGGAGAGCGGTCCATCCCTTTCTGCTATTTTCTCCGAGAGAAAATCTTCAGGTAACATAATGCTAGGTCCGTATGCGAAAAGAGCAAAGGACATTTCATGAATTATCTGCTCATCAACCACAGATATACACAACCGCTCGTTCTCAACCATGGACGACACTTTTTATGTTTTCGGAGCAAAGTAGAAGTGTGCTCATTAACAATCGTTTGGGAGCCATCCAAAGGCGAGGATAAGAAGTAATTCGGATGAGAACAGAAATATCATATGGCAAAGAAAACTGGTAAAAGACTGGAAGCGCAGGAAAGAAGTATTCAAACTTTTGAATAAACAATTCAAGGGAATAAGTAAGTGCCGAATCAAGTCATAATATGACGCAATTGAAGAAATTGTTGCTGAAACCTGAGCACACTTGTGCTCCCGTTCCTACATGTCGTGTTTTCTTTTAATTATGAGTAGACCAGTAGCTCAAAACTGTACATGCTCCCCCGGCACTTGTACGATAATATTGTATCTCTTAGCCGGTTCTGAATGCAAATTAAAGGTTCTACTTCAGTGCCCGTAGTTATTCATGAATATCACGTAATTCTTGAGGGGCGTCTTTAAGTAGAGAGTCGTATGTCAACAGCTGCAGTATACTTTTCTCCATTTTTGTTTACCTGGTGGCAGTGAATTGGCCTCTCTCTTTTCTCTAATGGAGCCACAAGGAAGTCACTAAAAATCTCTTATATCTCAACGTTGCAAGTATTGAAGAGATAGTGAGTAATGAACCCTTTCGTCTTGTCAAACTGATGTTTGCCTGTTCCAGGTCTTCAGCATGAATTTTTAACTCTTATGTCTCAGGGGGTGTTAATGGCTCTTCGTCACTTCCAGACATGACTATTTGGGTATCAAGGAAGGCCTACATAAATTAAAAGCCTACGTACAACTATTTTTATTCAATAAAAGACAATGAAATATGATCGCGGGTGTGTATACAAATATGGCTATATACAGTGGTCTGCGGTCACTGACATTAATATAGCGCTGCGGCTGGACGATTTCGAGTTGAAATTAATATCCACCCCAAAAATATCTGACGGGCCATTCACAGAAAACCAGTTTATGGTTAACTAGAAAAGAACATGAGATTCAATCTTCTCAGCTCCATAAACAACTGTGCATTATGCATCCGATTTCTCGATCGTCTAAATATCAGGAAGTGTTTTCGATACCTTTTTAATTTAGGCCATCCACTAAATGTCCATCAGTGTAGGATGAGATACCTGGACCCTCAATGGAATCTGAGTAACATCGAATTCACATCACTGAGCTATTGTGGTCACCCATTATATTAATGTTTAAGGTTGAGCACCAAAGTGACCTCTCGTTGAAGTTAATTGAACGTGCGTGATGACCCCAGTGACCCTCGAAAACAAGTGGACTTCAAGTGCCGGTGAATAATAGCGCAAAATTACACAACATAAAATAGTGTTATTTGTATTGACTGAATGGTGTTTCATGAACCGAAACAACAGGTTGAAGTCAGTGATTGGAATAAATTCATGAAAACCTGTGAAAAGAAATACGGTAACCATTTAGTTATAACTTTCAGTCAAACCCCAAAATAAACTCGACTCATGTGTAACCCTTACATATTGTAGGTCACGGAGTTCAACTGCATCCTCTTATATAGTCCTGCTAAAATATACACACACACAATAATACAACTCCTTTATGAACAACATGGCCAAAAATCATGGGTATCCCATGGACTAATGGCAGGGTGCTACTACATCCTACGGAATAGCATGTGGTACAGACTCTGTGTAAAACAAGAATACTTACCTCTCATCTAGGAGCAGTGGGCTAGCTACATAATTTCACGATCCTAGCATGGGCGAGCAATCCCAAGTATCCCTTCCATGCACTTCAACCACCATCCTGCTTTCCACTGAAGGACACGCCATCGGCAGTCCTTAACACCTAGCTGCACTACGAATATATCAAGAAATGGAAATCTTAATATCTAAGGGCAACCTTCTGACACCAAAGTAATTATTTAAATGCTCAGTGGCAATACGAACTATGACTGTGTTTTGGAAACATCGAAAGTAGCATACATAGTCTAGTGTTCGGGAATGTTACTGAGAATCCACTCTGTCATTTGCCTATGCAGTCGAATTGAAATTCAAATTATTCCCCATTTATTTTAACATCAATAATGTTGTAACACGGCGCTCTATTTCCAAAAGGTTCCGCCTCATATAAATGTTAACACCTGTTATCTCGTCAAACAGGTTTATACCTGCCGCTCTCCACTGGCTTACATGTGAGCAAACAAATCTCGCCACGGACGGCCTTTTACTACAGCACAAATCTTCGTCCAAATCCTTGTATTATCACAATTTATCGGTCAACATTATTGCCATCACGAATTATTTCAAGTCTAATGAGATCTGTGGAATTTGATATGCAATTCACTGGTACTAATGGAGTTATTGGATGAACAAAGAATCCCTCTGGATATAGGATCCTGTTCAGTGTTCAAACCATGGACCTTACCATATTTTAAAACACTCTGTCCTGATTTTTTCCCTCGAGCATTTTTACAAAGTAACCTCAGCATTATCTACACCATTACCTCTGGAGTATCTACTAGGAGCATGTCTCACAAACTGAGTCGTATGGTTTCATAACTACATGGACAAATAGAACTTATCTACCACCGACAGTTATGGACAGTTACGAAGTTTCTCACTTCACTTGGAAATACAATATTCCAGACGCATATGACACCCAACATAGACCCTAAACCTCAATAGACCTAACCCCGAACTATCACGTCCTGACAAATGTATCGCAGACTGACCCTTCACAAAAAAGCATACCACTTATTATTATTTCAAAATGTTTTACCCCACTAAGGAACGCGATTGTACTTATTTTGCAGATGGTTGTGCTTTCTTCTCCTGCCAGAGTTTCTTCCCTCTTTGTGTTTATCATCTGTTCTTCCTTCTGTGTAACTGTGTACTCATCTTGGGTTCTCAGCAAAATGATGTTTGTTCACCAACGTTCTAAAGCTAGGCGTGTCCCATATAATTTCATCTGAATGTTGATTTCTTGAAGGTCCTTTTCAATTTCGATTATCCAGTTATTATGACTTTTAGCGAGGAGGCATTATTAAATATCTTTTTAGTGAGTCTTTCATCATCTATTCTTTGAATATGGCAATCAATCTTCAATCACCTTTTACAAAGATTGTATCTGATATTTCCTCAATATGTTGATATAATTCCGTAGACCTCCTATTCATCCACACTTCTATGCATACTGGGCCATGGTTTCCCTGAGGACTTCCCTTTCTTGTTTTTCGATCATTTTAGATAATGATCATTCTCGACTGATCAAGGTTTCTGACGTGTGTAATGTTTGAGGCTTAATTACGGTGTTATAATGCTTGAATTTAGCGTTGCTTGATACTGATATTTTGTCATACCTTTTCCATGTGATTCTATGGCCTACTTGTAATGTAGAAATCTCTCTCTGCTTGCCTCATGATTTAATGCAGATTGTTGGATGATTTCCCCAAGTATTTGAAATTATTTACCCGAGTAATTTTGCGAAAATGAGTTACTAGATTTTGTTTGTGTAATTATCGAGTACATCCTTCCATGTATTGGGTTTTCTTATATGAGTCTTAGATTAGTTTTAGATGCAATTGCACGAAGTTTTCCAGGGACTTAATTCGTTCCTGCCTATTGTTGGATAAAATAATGAGACTTTTTGTGAAGGTCGAAGATTGGATATGAATTTTATGATTAACTGGCTTCACAGAAAATATCTTGAGGCAACCTCAGATGCTAAATATCTTAGTTATACTGCTGAGATTGATTAAAATCGAACTCTCCCCTGTCTTCAACTTATTAGCGTTATGAAATCAATTATTGTTATTAGTATGAGATAATATTTGTAAATATTATTTGTTTTAGTGATGTAGCCACACGCCAAATAAATAAATATACAAATCAATAAATATTGTATTTACTGACATTTACAAATTAGAAGTTGACCAGAACTTTCCAATTTGCATCCACAACTGATTCTGCGTCTGTGGAAATAAAATCTCACAAATTAACATACTAAAAATTCCTCTAAATTTCACTGCTATACTGCAAACATGTTCCTCATTACGTCTGAACAAATTTTATGAGGAAGGCACTCAATCTAACGTCCCATCCTTAAGAAAAATATGACTAAATGTCTGTTATAACACAGTGACACTTCAACCATACGCAAGCATCGTAAATTTCTACTTGTGTCTTTTCAGCACAAGAATTAATAGCTGAAACTGTGATAAACTTCCACTAAAATATTACAAGGTGAAATCAGACCTACACATAGCAAAATACACCGGACTATGTTGTAGAAGTTACTATAACAATAATTTCGTGTGGCTATTTCTAGCCGAATGCAGCCCTTGTAAGGCAGACCTTCCGATGAGGGTGGGCGGCATCTTCCACGTCTAGGGAACTGCGTTTTATTGTGGTGGAGAATAGTGTTATGTGTGGTGTTTGAGATGCAGGGATATTGAGGACAGCACAAACACCCAACCCCCGGGTCATTGGAATTAACCAATGAAGGTTAAAATCCCCGACCCGGCCGGTAATCGATCCTGGGACGACCCTCTGAACCGAAGGCCAGTACGCTGACCATTCAGCCAACGAGTCGGACGGTAGAATTTTCAGGAATACACAGACTATATTTAACTCTTGTCAGCTCCCATTTTCTGCTCAACGTCGTCCTCTGTATGTACGGGTTTACTGGTTTATTTTATGCAAGTTTTCATATTAATATTTTGCACTTTGATTATTTTATTTCTATTATTCACTTAATTTTAAGAATCTGAAAGACAACACAAAATATATAGCCTTGCAATTTACTGGACACTGATAATATGCATTCAGGAAATTCGCCGAGACTAGAATCTTCGCCGTCCAAAAATCAAGGTCATGCGTTTAGTGGTTGAACACCCTCAGTGCTATCCAACATCCAGATCATCTCCCGTGATGACATTGAGACACTCACAGTAGAGCTCAATCAATAAGCCACCAGGTACTGTATTTAGACTTGTGGAGTCTTCCAGCATCAACATGTGAAATTTGTGGTTGGTGACATCAAGAGTCATAATACAACATGGGGCTACCCAGGTACCGACGAAAGAGGAGAAGCTGGCGTAGAATGGACAGATTCGTGCAATCTATTTCTACAGCATGATAACAAACTTTCAGTATCATTCAACAGTGGGAGGATGGATATTATCCAGATATTAAATTACAGTATCTGCGTAAGCAAACACATATCTCGGTTTTCAGCGAAATCAGTGGGGCAAACAATCCCTCATCGTCCTGTTATATGCCAGATATATGCTGCAATCTGACCGCAGACAGTTCCTTTTCATACATACATCTTCATTACAGTCTCTTATGCCTTTCAGCGTTCAGTCTGCGACCGTATGTGAATTTACTAAACGCCACTAGTTCTGCAACTAGTTCTGTGGCCTCGTCTTAGTTCAATACATATTACCTCTAAATCGTTAGAATCTGAGTTCCATTTCGAAGATGATTTCATTTTAAGAAGTCTGATTGTGTTTCACATCAGGAGAACGTTCAGAATATAGAGCCTTTTCCTTAATCATGTGATGATTATGTAAATATCGTGAAGTTTTCTCTCGTATCTCAATTCGCTGACGGTGAACAGTATATGCAAAAACTATTCAAATATTGAGAAACTCTCGTGATCTCTTTGACAACGATTTTTTGAGATCCGCTACCGTCCAAGCTGGGGAAGATTTCTTAAAAGCGATATCTAATAACAGGAGCTATGGGGGAGACTGATCTAAGGAAGGGTAGCCAGAAAGGCTGGGGGTTTGTTAAACGTCTGAGTTGTAAGCCAGCAGCTAGAGAGGGTCATGCGAATGTAACAGCTAAACAGATTGCCCATCAGCTTGTGGAAAATGGTAAACCTCAACAACAGATTCAAAATTTTACGGTCAGAAGAATTAGAGTCTAGTCATCTTATGCGGCTTTTCTGTATGGCAGCCATTGGCAGTTGAAAGAGTGGTAAGGCAGGGGGGATACACGAGATCAGGTAACGGCAGATTATCCACGAACCTACTACGCTGTCGTAGCATGGGGAGAGGTGTTACTCCCACGTGCTGCGTCCCAGGTGGCGTGTAGGGGGGTCTTACCTGGCATTGAGGTCGACATGCGCGAAATAATAGAGCTCTCGCGGACCAAACACACAGACCTCTGTGGGTTGAGGACGAGACCAACGGGTGCTAATTTTGAACCAAATTAAATCTGTTTAGTTACATTATCCTTGTGATTAACCACCACAAACTGAGGAATACCATGGGTCTGTTGGAGGATCGCTGTGGATTTACAATAACAATGTATTGCCCCCATTTTTCCCGAGCTAAGCCCAGCCATCGAGCGAGAGATCCCAAGGTGGACCGTTCGATCGTTGGCTATCACTTTCTAGAGGCATTTAAGGGTTGTTAAGGATTGATGACCAAGCAGGATAAAAAGAAATGTTACAACAACACTCTGACATTTATTCACATAAGCAAACAAACAAATGAAATATTCTTGCTGATTTCTTTTTTTTAACAGAGAACTTTCATAACATTGCATTTCTTCCTCGATTTAGAGTGACACGTGTCCTTAATCTCCAGCCTTACTGTGCTGTAATGAAACCAAAGAAAAATTAGGCCACTTGCCTTTTCAAATCAAAATACTTGACTGAAGGAATTAAATAAATTAACATAGAACTTGAAAAAAAATGAATAACAGCTGTCTTGCTAACGAGGGTTTTACAATAAATGTGTTCAAAGCTTTACCAATTCAAAGTAGTCTCAACACGTGGTTTTAAGATGTACTCAACTGAATTTGTCATTTACAGTATTTAATAATAGTCAATGACACCAACATGAACTTCAGTAGAAAATGAAAATTGATTTCAGAATTCTCAAATTAATTAATTATTATTCTGATTATTATTATTATTATATTTATTATTATTTTCTTATCATTCAATTAACCTGTTTCATTGTCACACGATCGTGTTCTCATTAATTCTCCACAGCATCATTTACCTAATGATCGTTATTAGCATTTCAGAATAATTATTTTGAATTAATTATTAGTGACTTATTTTCACAATGTTTCAAAGTAATCATGCGGCTAACGAATTTCTACCTCTGATCTTTATATTTCATTTCTATTCAAATTAATCTTAAAGTATTTCAAATTTTAGAAATTTACATTACCAACGTGTGAGCTAGTTAAATAAATTGTTATTTACAAATCGAGTGCCTTCATAAAGTAACGAGATGATCTTTCCTTTTAAATCTCGCTAATTAAGAAAATAAATTCCTTCCTAGTCTTCCTCAACTTAAGTTAAGCAAACTTTCCCTTAAGGGCATGAAAATTATTTCTTAAGTCAACACACAACGATTAGTGCAATCTGCGTCACAGCAAGTGCATGACCAGATCAAATTAAATGAAACCAACATGACACAAGAGAATATACATATTTACTTACACACACACATTCACACTAGGGAAACACGTTTTTATGTACATTATTTACATCGAATCCTGTTTTGGCAAATTTATTCATACTTTTTATTGGTGGTCGGGACGCGTAATGTCTAGCAGAAATAATCCGTGTACTGAAATTATCCTTCATTACTGGTGGCTAGTGATCGAAGTCATGAGTATCACTTGGTAGAAACACATTTCACATATCAACGTAAGTTCATCTAATTCATGAAATTATAATGGAAGATTCTAGTAAAATCCATAAGCACTACCATCATTTGGGCTACAGGTTGAAATTACCGCAAGCGTGAGCCTTACTCGTATTATTTTTACTTCCTACCTGTGAAATTCACTCGCAACACGTGCTCCAATAATTATAATCTATCTTGCGCTCCCAATACACAAGAATAAGTCAAATATCACCATTAAATCATCAATCGCACAATTATACAACAAATATCCCTCAGGATTGGTAATATTCCAGACCCTTCATGAACACAGCACATTCAACCTCACATATAGGAACTCTACAGTAGTTTTATGGCTCACGAGCGTTTACTTCTGTTTTACCCGATCTTTAGCCAATATTATTATTATTTAAGTGATTATTACATCTACTGATCCTCATGGAATATCGTAAAATTAGATGACTTCATCATAAATACAACAATTGATCTTGAAAGACACTAGGTTCGACCCTATTCACTCAAAATGTACACGCAAATTTCCGTCCAGTAACTACCAACATTACAAGGAAAGTAGATTTATCGTGTGGTCAGTGATTATTAAATATAAAGCTCCTTAAGCATGGGAAACCATTCAAAGACAACCTACATGTCTACTCTAATAGATCCAAAATTTCATTCACACGTACCTAGTCTACCACGACACCTTAAGAAGTGGAAAAAAATGAAATATTTCTAACTACAGCAAACTAATAGATCTACGACTTAAGAAGAAAGACCTCTAGTTGTACAAAAGGTAAGACAGATAAATTAAATTAAAAGGGTACTCAAGTTTTTGTGGTGTTCGATTCCCGTCGACAGTCAATTATTTCAGCATGTTCCTCCGGTCAGTCTCCTTCCAATTACCAGAGACGCCTTACATTTTACAGCTCCATGGAGGCTCTGCAACAGGTGTCCCTCGATGAAATTGTGTTGCCGGCGGTTGCGGAATTATCCATCTTGAGATGTTCAATTCTAAGACGTCTTCCGTAGATTGCTGGTCACAAGCTGTAACTGAGATGACAAAATTAAGTATTTTGCACAAGCACACGCCGAATATAAATAGCTCGTCTACACTGTCACACTTAACTTGGCTCCTAGGCGTTTTTATTCCATAGAATTCACTAATTATCAGACTAAATTCTGGTAGAACGGGCGTCGACTTGAATTGAAAATTACTTTTCCACGTGGTCCGGTAACGTGGTGTCCCACACAGCGAAGAATATCCAGAGAGAACTTCAGAGTAAGAGAGCGATTTACTCGAAACAAGGCCTTTTATCTAATTAGCCAGGGAGGTGTGTTCTTCAGCGAGAACGGTAATTGGCTGATGGTCTCATTTAATTTGCGCAGACTATTCCAGAAACAAGCTGGGTTGCGCGCGTGCGAAGGCAGTCACGTGGTTTGCTCTGACCTTGGCACAGTCTTGCCGGTGTATGTCACCCCTCTGAACGACAAAAAAACTCGTTCTCAGCTCGCCACTACTCCCCAGATGATATGCTGCAGTTCCACGCAGACAATAAACCTTTTGCTTTCCACTTGTTAAAATATTCGTAATATCGCCAATTTTAACGGGGACATCTCTCCCTTGGTTGGAGTATAATTTCGTTAGCAGATGAAATTATTACATAACAGTGTCCATTTCTATTGTTCCGGAAAATTGGCTGACAAATCACTTGGTAGTAACGTAGTTGAGCTCGCGATAGGTGTCCGTCCTCGGGACTCGGAGTTCTTCGTTCCGCTCCTTGCATCCAGTAGCCTAGTCTCTCCATACAGGGTGTTCCACAAGTATTGTTTCCATCTTCAATAACTTATTTTTCCCTTATAATAGATGGTTACACGGTGTCAGTTAATGGTGTAGGTGTCCGGTAGAGTCTTAAATTAGCGGCATTGTGGACAGCTTCGTAAGATTTATCCAGACCTTGTATTTTATAAGAGTTATTGCCAAAGACTTTAATAATCTTGTAGGGTCTCACAAACAATGGTGCAAATTTAGCATAAAATTTGCTCGTAGGCTCGGACACAGCAGGTCTCCTCAATAATACATATTCGTTTAATCGGAGAGGCCGGTGAAATTTTCTCCCTTGAACCCTTCGGTTACGCCTCTCAGCGTGGCGTCTCAATGATTCCGTTGCCTTCTCAATGTTTTCCTGGGGAGTAGGTCTTACGGTTCCAGGACACTGAACGATGTGATCCCAAGATTTCACAGGGTAATTATTAAAATGAAGCACTGATGGAATTTGGGAGGTAGCTTCGTGAACAGTGCCATTAGAACACTCCATAATAATTGGAAGTACATCTACCCATTTCCAATGAGCATTCCCACAAAATATTCTACAGAACTTGGCCAGCTCTTGCATTACACGTTCCGCTGGATTACTGGACGGGTGTCTCACGGAATTTAGGACATGTTTGATGCCCAGTTGGGTCATGGCTTGCTTGAATTCGGCCGAGGTGAATTGTGGTCCGTGATCTGTTAGTATGGCCTGAGGCTTTCCCATGTGAGGAATTATATTCCGGGTGATTCTCCACAGAACGGCTTTAGTAGTGGCCTTCTGGATTGGATACAACGTCACGTACTTGGAAAATACATCGATGGTTACAACAACATGACGGTTCCCTCGCTTAGAAGTTGGAATTTGACCGAACAAGTCCATTGCGTAGAGTTCTTTCGGAGCAGATGGCAAAATAGGAATGGGACTTTGCTGTAATAAATGAGAGCTTGGTTTGACTCTCTGACAAGTATCACACGTCCTGATGACATCATTTACAAAGGTTCTCAATCCTTCCCATGTGAATGATTCTAATATCGTGGCGACAGTCTTATCCACTCCACCATGACCAGTAATTCTAAGGACGTGCCAAGTAAGAAGTTCCCGTAGCTTCGGTGGTATAACAGCTCGTAATTTCGTCCTAGCAGAGTCAATGAACTTATACAGGATTCCATTGATATAGCGGAAATTTTTAGTTTGCCTCCTTATTTTCCTAAATCCTGGCTCGTTTGGAGTAAGTTTGTCTTCAAGACAGTCAATGATAGGCCGTAGCTTAAGGTCCCGTTTCTGTGCCTGTCGAAGGTAACCAAGTTTGCGTAGGAACTCGTGGTCTTCCTGTATTAACGTTATCTGATGTATCTCTGCGACTTCAGAATTAGGATTGCGACTTAAGCAGTCGGCTAACAGGTTGTTTTTCCCGGAGCAATGTTCTAACTGGAGATTAAATTGTTGTACAAAGAGTGTCCATCTGAAGACTCGTTCGGAAGCCATAGTTGTTTTTAACATGAAGGTTAATGCACGATGGTCAGTCCTGACAACGATGGGAAATCCATAAATTAATTTCTGCCAATATTTAAGAGCGTAGACTATGGATAACATTTCCAGTTCAGTGACGGAGTAATGTTTTTCGTGCTTCCTTATCTTTCTGCTGACGAAAGCCAAGTATGTCCTGTTTTCAGGGTTCTCCTTATCTTCTTGGAAAAGAACGTCTCCTATCCCAATGTTTGAGGCATCTGTTTGTAGAATAAAGGGCCTAGTAAAGTCAGGGTATCCCAGCTTAACATTGTTTACGAGCATTTCTTTCGTTTTAGCGAAGGCTTTGTCACATTCAGCGCTCCACTTCCATCTGTTGCCCTTCTTTAGGAGATCCTGCAACGGAGCAACTGTCTGAGTGTAGTTAGGACAGTGGTTCGAAAAGAACTGGGCCATTCCCAAGAATTGTCTGACTTGTTTCACTCTCACAGGCTTAGGAAAATTGCTAATGGCTTCGATCTTGACTGGGTTGGGTTTCACGCCATCGCCGTCTATGACATGTCCCAAAAATAAGATCTCGGACTTGCAAAAGTGGGATTTCTTCAGGTTCACGTGGAAGCCAGCGTCGGATAAATTCTTGAGGAGTTTCTCCAATTTAACGAAGTGTTCCTCTAAGGTCTCACTCGCTAGGAGTAAATCGTCAATATACCTCGTTGTAAAGGCTTTTACCACGTCGGTTAGGCATCTTTCGAGTGCTCGGATAAGCGCGGAGCCAGCGTTATGGATTCCGAAGGGTAGCGTGTTGAAAACATAGGTTTGTTGGTCGTATATAAACCCTGTCAATAGCCTGGATTTTTCTTCAAGCAGAATATGGAAGTAGGATGACGTAAAGTCAACAGAAGAGAAGTATCTCATACCCCTGAATTTTCTAATGATGTCTTTAATCGTCGGAGGCTGATCATTCTCCGGGATTAGCTTTTCGTTCACAGAACGAGCGTCCAAACACACGCGCAGTGATCCGTCTGGCTTAGACACGACTACTAAAGGGTTAATAAATGGACTGCTAGCTTTCATGACGATCCCATCCCTCTCCATCTCTTCAATAATCTTGCCGACTCTGGAGTAAAATTTTTCCGGTATCGGATACGTTTTCTTCTTGAAGGGTAGCCAGTCTGTCACAAGAAGTGAGTACTGAAAGTTAGGAATAAGACCTGGTTTGGAATCGAACAAGTTCTTATATTTCAGTAGCAAATTCCGAAGCTGGATCTGTTCCTCTTCCGTACCCATAGCTTGCCTTGACTTCTCAGAAATAAGATCGAAGGGGTGTCCGTCATTATCGCCTTCTTCTAATACTTTATCCATGGCCATTAAAATTTCCTCAGAGGCCTCATGGTCTTCGGTTTCCCTCGGAGATAAGGCGTCTGTTTCCCCGCAATAAGCATATGGATCGTTTACATCTGAAGGGTTTAACATAGCAGTCTCGGAAAAATCCGCCTTCCTGAATTGAATGGAGTTTGACTGCATGTCAATCATGGCTTGGTAAGACATTAGGAAGTCTGCACCTAGAATAATGTTAAATTTAATGTTGGACATGGCTAGGAATACTTGAGGAAATATCGTCCGTCCAATCTCGACATCCAACAATGTCTGTTGTTTACACATGACAGACTTGTCCGGTATTATGCCCTTAATTCTCACATGAGATACCGGTATGACAGGTATATCATTTTTGTCCCTGAGATCTCTCAAAAATGCCGTCGAAATGACGCTAATCGTCGATCCAGTATCTATGAGACATTTTACGTGAACATTGCAGATCCGTGCTGAAATAATAGGTAACGTTGATGGTATTTCATCGTTACGCTGACCAACCTCGTCCAATAAATCTTCGGGCTTTGTAGTCAAAATGGATACAAAAATACAAAGGCAAACATACAATATCTACTATCCTCTCTTAAAATCTACCTAAACTCCCTCACTAAATCTACTACGATGCTCCTAACAAAGGCGGATGACCTGTCCATATGTTAGGGCACCAAACGATCACAGGTAATAAATAATGCAAAATACATAGAAATAAAAGAACAAAACTATAGATAAACAATCACTACTCTACACCCCTTGAACTACTACCTACGTCCCTACTAATTTAGTAGCGTCACCCAGGCGGATAACCATACCATGGGTAACTCCAACCTACACTAAACAAACCATTAACTACCTTGGTGGCGCTGCAGAGGCGGTTAGCCAGACCATAAGCAGCACCACCCTTCACTACTCTAATTTGGTGGCGCAGCAGAGGCGGAAAGCCGGACCATAAGCTGCACCACCTTTCACTAAAACTAAAGTTATACTACATACATCTAAAATACCTGCCAAAAGGAAAGCAACTGGCTGCTCGCAGCATCCCCTGGAAATGAGGGAACCCCTTCCACCCATGATGCCGCTGTCAGCCACATTCGTCTGTCAGATGTCATACCCACCTAAATCTCTATCGCAATGTGTTCCCTCCGCTTCTCTTCATGTCGAATCGCTGAGCTGGAACCCAGACCATCATGCGATTCGTCTCGCTCTTATCTTTTGCCCCGTCTACTAGTCTGTATCGCCTTACTACACACTGCCTTCTCCCATCATGACTCTCCGTTAATATGCGGAGATGTTTGTTTATCTCGAATAGGGATGGGTCTTTCTCCCCCATCCTTCCCTCTTATGTCCCCCCTCCCTCCCTTTTCCACATCTTTCCAGCTCCCTTCTATCCCTACAGCTGTTCAACTCTCTTATAATACTTTTACATAGCTTATCCAGAATACTGACAACGTTATAACACGAGGTTCATATTTTGTACATCATTTATCTACATAAATTGTTAATATGTCTATATTTTCTTGTTCCTCACCGATCTTTCTTCTTATTTACATCTCTTTGTCATAATGATATAAAAAGACCCACTACTTATTTCTATTTTAATTTTACAAACTTTCTTTCTGTCACTCATTTACTGGTATATGACATCCTTCTATTGTTCACTTAATTTCTTTATAAACCTAGCTCTAACCAAATTTAAATATTTCGATAAATTCGATCCTCTTTCCCATTCTCTGCATAGCCATGCCTTCATCTTATAATCCTTTTCTACTTTCTCTATCTCTTTCTTATTCAACACTTTCTTTCTCAACTCTTCTAATTCACTACATTTGGAAAATATATTCAAATCCGACCACCCCTCTCCACATAAAATACATCTATTCTTATTTTCTCTACCTATCCATCCTATATTTTTTGGAATTCCCATAACCCACCAGTATAAACCTCTTTTATCCCTCCTACCCTCAAATTCAGTTCTCGGGTTTGTAATTTCTACTAATTTGTTTAATATTGATAATGAGTTCCTTTCCCTACATTCCATTATTAAACTCTGTCTTTCTATATTTGCCACTCTCTTTTCCACCTTGCTCAACACCCAATCTTTCCTCTCTCCCCATCCTTCAGTCCATTCTCCTAACCCTATCCTTCGTAATATCGTTTTGCACTTATTCACCCAGTATTCCTCATTTTCCATATTTTTCTGGAATCTATACACCTCTTGAACTAAATCTCCTCCCTTCCCTTCTTCCAATCTCATCCAATACTTCATTATCCTCTTTGCTATCGTAATATCTACCGATTCTTTACATACTAGTCTAGAACCCACATTAGCTGTACAGTTAGGAACCCCCATCATAATCTTACTAAATTTTGCCACCACCCGGTTTAATTCCTTTCTATTTTCTTCCAATCCCCACACTTCTACTCCATATAGCATTCTTCCTTTCACCATTGATTGGAACACCATTCTCTGAATTTTATATTTAATTTCCGGGAATTTATTTTCTAAAACCGCCACTACTGCAAGTGCTCCTCTCCCTTTTAATAAAGCTCTTTTGGTCTGCTCCTTCCATTTTCCATTGCTGCTAATTATCGCTCCTAAATACTCAATTTTATTCTTTGTTCTGATTTCTTCCTGTTCTACTATCCAATATTTCTTTTCTTTCTTGCCTTTTCTTTTCCTGCATATCATTATCTGTGTCTTCTGCACGTTTATTCTAAGTGCCCATCTCTTAGTATATTCCACCACCTCTTCTAGTCCTTTTCTCAACCCCCTTGGTGTTAGCGACATAATCAATAAATCATCTGCAAAAAGCAGACCCGGTATTTCCCGATTCCTTATCCAAGGACATTGCCAGCCCTCCCCTCCATGACTATCTAATATATTGTTAATAAACAATAAAAATAAAATCGGGGACAGTTTACAACCTTGCCTTACACCCCTCTTGGATTCTATGCATTTACTCAACCCACCCCCCTGTAACTTAATC
Source organism: Anabrus simplex (assembly GCF_040414725.1). Lineage (NCBI taxonomy): Eukaryota > Metazoa > Arthropoda > Insecta > Orthoptera > Tettigoniidae > Anabrus > Anabrus simplex. The sequence goes on from NC_090279.1 coordinate 35,418,637, forward strand.
ATTACCATTACTTCCTTATATATCCCTTCTATTGCCATCCTCATTTTCCTTGATAACCCAATATCCCTTAGCCTAGTAAACAGCGCCTCCCTATTCACTGCATCAAAGGCTTTCTCCAAATCTATTGCTGCTACATACAATCTCATCCCTGCTATCTTGACATATTTCGTGATTAGGGTATCCACAATCCATATATTATCTACCGTATTCCTCTCTTTTCTGAACCCATTTTGAAACTCCGAAATCCTTCCATACTTCTCTGCCCAATTTATGATCCTATTGGCTAAAATTCCTGTGTACACCTTCGATAGCGATTCCAGGAGTGTAATTCCTCTGTAGTTATTAGGATTACTCCGACTCCCTTTATTCTTGTATATCGGACATAATACTCCTTTTCTCCATTCTCTAGGAAATTTCGCCCATTCCCACATTTTGTTAAAAAAATTTACCATCACCTTCAGCATCGATTCATTTGTTCCTACTTCCTTCCAAACTCTGTTGTTTATACCATTTGCCCCGCCCGCTGCTTTCGTTTTTACTTTACTTAACACACTAACTACTTCTTGTATTGTTATTTCTCCATCTAGTAACTGTACTCCTACTTGTAAATCTCTTCGTATTGATGTCATACTTCTTTCCTCTTGCCAGTCACCTCGCCCACCCAAAAGACCCGTAAAGTAGCCTACCCACTCCTTTTCCTCTATGTCTGTTCCCTTCCCCGTATACCTATCTCTCTTAAGATAGTTTATGGTTTCCCATATTCTCTCAAATCTTTTCTCTTTGCAATATCTATTCACTCTTTCCGCTTCCGTCTCCCTCCAACATTTCTTTTTCTCTTTCAGTAAATTCTTGTATTCCCTTCTTAATTTACAATATTCCTCTCTTTTCTCCTGTTTCCCTCCTTTCTTAAATTCTGCTAGTGCTGTCATCACTATCTTCCGTTCTCTGCTACATTCTTCATCAAACCATCCCATGGCTCTTCTTTTGTCTCCCTCCTCTCTTATCTTCACTCTCTTTCCCACCTCCCATACCGGACGTTCTATTACTTTTAACGCATTATCTATGTTCTCTTCTTCCAGCAGCCTTTCAGCTTCTACTCTTATACTATCACCTCTCACCCTTAGCTCCCTTCTCAATTTCTCGATCGTATCATCATTCCAAATATACTTCCATCTCTCTTTATGTTTCATCTTATTTCCTAACCCTCTCTTTTCATCACCATTTTCCTCTCTTAATTTCATCTTAATGGGCAAGTGCTCTGTTGACCCACATTCTACCACCTCAAAACTTATAATTTTCCTTAAAGCTGTTTCCGAGCTTACTCCTATATCTACCACACTGCCTCCCTTCGATGTGATGAACGTCAATTCTCCTGTACTGTCTCCCTCCATCCACCCCTTTAAAATATATAATTTTTCTAAAGCACACAGCTCTATCAATTTTAGACCATTACTATTTATCTCTTTGTCTTTACTGCTTCTTCTGTAACCCCTCACTTCAGTATCCTCCCTTCCATAATTCGGTACTCTATTGCTCACTCTTGCATTCCAATCTCCTAATATCATTCCATCTTTCATATATGTACCTTTAAATTTATTTATTTCTTCCATCAGATCTTCAAAAAAGTTTTTATTCGCATACACTGAATCTTTAGGGTGATTGTACAAAAAAGCTAGACATATTGCCTCCTCCTCTTCACTTCCCATTTTCACTCTATACCACACCACCCCTTCTACCTCATTCTGTATTCTCTCCACTCTCCCTACTACTTCATTTTTTATTAAGACAGTTATTCCTCCAGGGTTCCTTCCCCTCCTCCCTATTTTTTTCTTCGTGACATTGATTACTCTATAACCTTCCCAATCAATTTCTATCCCTTTCCCTAACCAAGTCTCTACAAAGGCTATTATCTCAAACTCTTTGACTAATTTTTCTATTTCTTTATTTCCTAACTTCCCTATCAATCCCTCAATATTCCACAACCCTATCGTCATCTCTAGTTATTTTTTACCTCCTCCCCTCTGTTTCTGAGCTTCCCCACTTCCTCCCTTGCTCCTAGTCATTCTTTCTTGCAAGACTTCTCCCTCTCTCACCCCTTCTTCCTTCCCCTCTTCCTCCTTCCCTTTCTCCGTGCCTACTCCTTTTTTCTTTCCCCATAAATCCTTCAAACTCAATGACCTTTCCTTGTTTAGTATCTGTCTTCTTTCCATTTTATTTTCTGCATTACTTTTGATCGGTGAGGCTGAGTCCTTGTCCTGCTTCCTATTATCGTCACTTGCTCCATTCACTTCACTTTGCACCACTTGCTCACTCCCACTATCTTCCATTGTACTGTTTTCTTGCCTCTGTGTTTCAACTCTGGATACCCCATTTCCTCCCTCATCCTGCGTGTGCACTTGTCTCTCTCTGGGCCGTTTCGCGCTTTCCTCTTCATGTTTTTCAGCTCTTCTTCCATCTTCTTTAGTTTTGCTACAGTTCACACGCGCCACCATACTCCATTAGTTACCACTAGCCTTTGGTTCTTAATAAATGCTTTCAGTCCCTGATGTTTGGCTCTTCCTAAATGTTTTCGTAGGATTCTGTTATTCTCTATCCCGTCTTTTCCTAAGTCTTTGTTAATCCAAATCCTTTCCCCTTGTACGTTCTTTGCGTTCTTTAATACTATGTCCGCCATTATCGTTGATATCATCTTCACTCTCACTGGTCTCTTACCTTTCACTGTTCCTACTCTTTCTATATCATCTATATCCACTTCACTATAGTTTTAGCTTATTTTGGATGAGGTCCACCACTTTATAAATAAGCTTCACTTTGTCTTCGTTTCGGTCTTCCTGCAGCCCATAGATGTATATACTTTTCTTCATCCTAATTTGGTTGACGCGTCCGAGCTCATTCTTTAGGAACGTCAGTTCCTTTTCCATATTTTTAACCTGCTCTTTCAGCAGACACGTTGCCCTTTCGTTCTTCTCTATTCTTTTTTCGGTGGCACCCCACTGCTCCTTGAACCAGGACTTCATATCTTCGAAACCCTTGGCTTGTTCCTTTTTGAGTTCATTTACCAATATCTCTCCAGTGCTTGTTTTTATCGCTTCTCCTATCATTCCCTTAATCCTTTCCCAGTCCTCCCAGCTCATGTCAGGACCGGGATTCATCTCTACACCTCCTATAATTAGTAGCACCGTTATTACCGTTGCTACCAAAATGACTTCACCAATCTTCCCCAGTTCTCCATTATTCGCCGCTTGCTTTGACGCCTTCTTCTGCCTGCCCATCCAGCCACCTATCGCCGCACGGTATTGCTCTATGCCGATCATGATATGCTGCACACACCTTACCTTGTCAAATACTCACTTAGTCTTGAGCCTGAAAATTCCTTTCTATCACTTATATAGGACCACACGAGTCCCCACACAACTTGGTTCACCCAGGGGATAGACACTGTAGTTGCACTAAGTGTTAGCATGCAATAACCAAGATTACATGCACTGACTCACCATGGTAATGGAAGCCACCTATGCAATATTGGCACTCAGTCGTTCACACTGGCGAGAAAAATCACGGTTGCAATCTGTGCGGCAAGACATTTACCGGTATCACGGTCGTGGTGTGATTGACCTTGGCAGGCTCTTTGTTCAACTAGACGGTATGCAAACTTACATTACTTAACCTCACTATTAGCCCAGATTCACGTGCAACCAAAATTTCGCTTCCTACTCCACTTAACCCAAACTTTACGACTTACTACCACCTCCTCATATCCAGAACAATTAACTGCATCTCACTAATCAACTAAACATTACGCCTTCACTCGATCCTTCTTGTATTTCACTTATATATCACTCATTGCTCCCTCGCCAATCTGTAGTACTCCAATGTCCGCCGAAGAGTCTGGCTTTGTAGTCCATGAGTCGACCTGTACCACGATCCATTCTTGAAGTTTAGTGACCTTGCCTTCAGGATTCAGGCTATCTCCTTTCACTGGAGATGGAGTTTTTTTTTATCGGCACCTTGGCTGTGCTCCTGACTCGAGTTATTCTGTTGGCTTCCCCGAGCCTTGGCCTCTTGATATTGAAGGCTTTCCGCCCCCACGATATCAGGGTTGGTATCCTGGGTTTGGATTGCTCTTCGCCATCGTTCGCTTTCCTGTGTCGTGTTCTGCAGGTCCTTTAGATACTTTTCTTTTTCTTCTTCTCGCCAGTCTCTCCTTCCTCTTGATTGGCGGAAGTCCTGGTTTCGTTTCCAGCTCCTTCGGTAATCTGAGTATGGTCGCTTTCTCTCGTTACGTCTGGAATATTCCCAGTTTCTGATGGGTCTATTTCTGCGTACGGGCGATCGATCACGAGGTGAATCTTGCCCTCCAGGGTTACGTTTCCACGTTCTCCCTTGGTTGACTGGTTTCGATTCCTCCTCCTTATTCGTTGTCACCTGATGGATCTGAGGTTCCGAGTTTCGTCCCTGACGAACTGGTTCCTTGGACGTCATGTCTAATTGTCTTAATAACGCCTCAGCCTGGATTGCAGATTGTGTATTTGAGGCTATCATAATCCTCTGCACATCTTGTGGTAACTGACGTGCGATCAACTTAACTAACTCAGGTTCTGATGGGGGTGAGTCTAGTTCTCTTAATTTCCTTAATTGACTGGACAGAAAATCCGCATATCTCGTGGGCGTAGAAGATGCATATTTCCTAGCATATAACTCCGTCCTAAGGTTGTATTGGACGTCGCTATTCCAGTACTTTTCCAGGAATGCTTTCTAGAAACTTTCGAAATCGTCAAACGAGAATCGAAATGCGACAAACCAGGTATGAACTGAGTCCTCCAGGAACTTTTCGGTGACTCTTAACTGCCTTTCTGGTGGAATTTTCGCATCGCGAAAGTAATCCTGCAGTTCCCGAATGAAGCCTTTCGGTGTCACGTTTCCTCTGACGTTATTGAATTTCTTGGGCTGGTCTTCGTGGAGACGAATTATATTGACTATTTGCGTCTGGCCGGTTGTATTCACTTGAGACGCATTTACTGTCGGCTCTGAAGAAATGTCAATTGTATTCGGAGCGCCTGTTCCTACAGTTGCCAGTGGAGTTGACGTCAGGCCCGAGCCGGTTACACGTTGCTCCAGTAACGCCTGCTTTTCTAGCAATGAGTTAGTGACCTTGCTAGTGTTCTCATTCTGGATTTTCAGGAGATGCATTTCATGTACAAGCTCCTTAATTCCGTCCGTGTACTCCTTTCGAATCCCTTCGGTTTCACTTTTAGACTCGGTCGTGACCTTGTGTATGGCATTCATCAAGGTGGTTTTGATTGTTTTTATTTCGCCCCAACTATCCTCAAGTGACTCGTGGATATAATCCATCCGCTCTGAGTTATCGACTTGGGATGTCTCGATTTTGTCGAAAATGCCCTTTTCGACTTGTTGTAGCTTTTCGTTTAAACCAAGGAATTTCTTTGCCCAAGCCGTTTTCGTAACCTTAAGGTCCTCTGCATTTGTGTCAATCTTTTCCTCAATATTCAGGAATGATTGTTCGACTTCGCCCTTATATTTGTCAATGCCAGTTAATATGTCCTGCTGAACGTTCGCCAGTCGTTCACTGAATTCATTGGACATGCCCGCCATAGACTTGGCAATATTTTCGTTTACTTCCTTCTTCATGGTAGCGAAATCATTTTTAACTATTACGAGCTCGCTCTGCATTGAGGCTAGCTTGCCGTTAAAAAGTTTAATGTCAGAACATATCTTCCCTAAACCTTCCTCAGTTTGGTTTTTAATGTCCGTCAATTTTTCTTCAATAGCTTCCCCGAGAGATTTTTCGAGATTTATTTGTGCGTCACTGAGATCACTGAGTCCTTTTTCTAAGTGTACCTGAGTGTCACTAAGATCATTAAGTTTTCTCTCTAAGTGTAATTGATTTTCACTAAGTTTTTCCTCTAAGTTTTTCTCTAAGTTCACCTGGCTATTATTGAGTTCAAAGAGTCCTTTCTCTAAGTTCACCTGATTTTCACTAAGTTTTTTCTCTAAGTTTGCCTGATTTTCACTAAGTTTTTGTTCTAAATTAGCTTGACTAATATTCAAGTTGGCATTGATCCTCTCCTCCATAGCCAACAACATCTGCCTTAAGTCCTCCATAGTTACAATTATTCATTAAATGGCTATTCTGGTACTGGAAGGATTCTGATCGGAATACTGGAATGTTGGGAATCGAACTCCATCAAATTTATGAAGGCAGCGATTTGTCGATATTATGAAAGTTCCGAATTTTCACCAATATCGGTCACAATTATGAATCTAACTTTAATTAACTATCATCGCAACAAATTCAAATTTCTAATTACCAGCAAGAATTTTTTTGTCGTAAACAAGATTCATACAAGTTACATTTAACATGTGCTTATGTTGGCCACAAGAATTTGGGCGAATAAACGTATCAGAGTCAGCCTAATTTCATTGGTCATCTGATCTTGTCAATGTCATAAACACTGGACGGCACAAGATCATTTTCGAGCTTGGATAAGCCAATCTCGAGCCCCACGCTTGGATTAAGCCATCTTAAATGCCCCCATTTTTCCCGAGCTAAGCCCAGCCATCGAGCGAGAGATCCCAAGGTGGACCGTTCGATCGTTGGCTATCACTTTCTAGAGGCATTTAAGGGTTGTTAAGGATTGATGACCAAGCAGGATAAAAAGAAATGTTACAACAACACTCTGACATTTATTCACATAAGCAAACAAACAAATGAAATATTCTTGCTGATTTCTTTTTTTTAACAGAGAACTTTCATAACATTGCATTTCTTCCTCGATTTAGAGTGACACGTGTCCTTAATCTCCAGCCTTACTGTGCTGTAATGAAACCAAAGAAAAATTAGGCCACTTGCCTTTTCAAATCAAAATACTTGACTGAAGGAATTAAATAAATTAACATAGAACTTGAAAAAAAATGAATAACAGCTGTCTTGCTAACGAGGGTTTTACAATAAATGTGTTCAAAGCTTTACCCATTCAAAGTAGTCTCAACACGTGGTTTTAAGATGTACTCAACTGAATTTGTCATTTACAGTATTTAATAATAGTCAATGACACCAACATGAACTTCAGTAGAAAATGAAAATTGATTTCAGAATTCTCAAATTAATTAATTATTATTCTGATTATTATTATTATTATATTTATTATTATTTTCTTATCATTCAATTAACCTGTTTCATTGTCACACGATCGTGTTCTCATTAATTCTCCACAGCATCATTTACCTAATGATCGTTATTAGCATTTCAGAATAATTATTTTGAATTAATTATTAATGACTTATTTTCACAATGTTTCAAAGTAATCATGCGGCTAACGAATTTCTACCTCTGATCTTTATATTTCATTTCTATTCAAATTAATCTTAAAGTATTTCAAATTTTAGAAATTTACATTACCAACGTGTGAGCTAGTTAAATAAATTGTTATTTACAAATCGAGTGCCTTCATAAAGTAACGAGATGATCTTTCCTTTTAAATCTCGCTAATTAAGAAAATAAATTCCTTCCTAGTCTTCCTCAACTTAAGTTAAGCAAACTTTCCCTTAAGGGCATGAAAATTATTTCTTAAGGCAACACACAACGATGAGCGCGACCTGCGTCACAGCAAGTGCATGACCAGATCAAATTAAATGAAACCAACATGACACAAGAGAATATACACATTTACATACACACACACATTCACACTAGGGAAACACGTTTTTATGTACATTATTTACATCGAATCCTGTTTTGGCAAATTTATTCATGATTTTTATTGGTGGTCGGGACGCGTAATGTCTAGCAGAAATAATCCGTGTACTGAAATTATCCTTCATTACTGGTGGCTAGTGATCGAAGTCATGAGTATCACTTGGTAGAAACACATTTCACATATCAACGTAAGTTCATCTAATTCATGAAATTATAATGGAAGATTCTAGTAAAATCCATAAGCACTACCATCATTTGGGCTACAGGTTGAAATTACCGCAAGCGTGAGCCTTACTCGTATTATTTTTACTTCCTACCTGTGAAATTCACTCGCAACACGTGCTCCAATAATTATAATCTATCTTGCGCTCCCAATACACAAGAATAAGTCAAATATCACCATTAAATCATCAATCGCACAATTATACAACAAATATCCCTCAGGATTGGTCATATTCCAGACCCTTCATGAACAGAGCACATTCAACCTCACATATAGGAACTCTACAGTAGTTTTATGGCTCACGAGCGTTTACTTCTGTTTTACCCGATCTTTAGCCAATATTATTATTATTTAAGTGATTATTACATCTACTGATCCTCATGGAATATCGTAAAATTAGATGACTTCATCATAAATACAACAAGTGATCTTGAAAGACACTAGGTTCGACCCTATTCACTCAAAATGTACACGCAAATTTCCGTCCAGTAACTACCAACATTACAAGGAAAGTAGATTTATCGTGTGGTCAGTGATTATTAAATATAAAGCTCCTTAAGCATGGGAAACCATTCAAAGACAACCTACATGTCTACTCTAATAGATCCAAAATTTCATTCACACGTACCTAGTCTACCACGACACCTTAAGAAGTGGAAAAAAATGAAATATTTCTAACTACAGCAAACTAATAGATCTACGGCTTAAGAAGAAAGACCTCTAGTTGTACAAAAGGTAAGACAGATAAATTAAATTAAAAGGGTACTCAAGTTTTTGTGGTGTTCGATTCCCGTCGACAGTCAATTATTTCAGCATGTTCCTCCGGTCAGTCTCCTTCCAATTACCAGAGACGCCTTACATTTTACAGCTCCATGGAGGCTCTGCAACAGGTGTCCCTCGATGAAATTGTGTTGCCGGCGGTTGCGGAATTATCCATCTTGAGATGTTCAATTCTAAGACGTCTTCCGTAGATTGCTGGTCACAAGCTGTAACTGAGATGACAAAATTAAGTATTTTGCACAAGCACACGCCGAATATAAATAGCTCGTCTACACTGTCACACTTAACTTGGCTCCTAGGCGTTTTTATTCCATAGAATTCACTAATTATCAGACTAAATTCTGGTAGAACGGGCGTCGACTTGAATTGAAAATTACTTTTCCACGTGGTCCGGTAACGTGGTGTCCCACACAGCGAAGAATATCCAGAGAGAACTTCAGAGTAAGAGAGCGATTTACTCGAAACAAGGCCTTTTATCTAATTAGCCAGGGAGGTGTGTTCTTCAGCGAGAACGGTAATTGGCTGATGGTCTCATTTAATTTGCGCAGACTATTCCAGAAACAAGCTGGGTTGCGCGCGTGCGAAGGCAGTCACGTGGTTTGCTCTGACCTTGGCACAGTCTTGCCGGTGTATGTCACCCCTCTGAACGACAAAAAAAACTCGTTCTCAGCTCGCCACTACTCCCCAGATGATATGCTGCAGTTCCACGCAGACAATAAACCTTTTGCTTTCCACTTGTTAAAATATTCGTAATATCGCCAATTTTAACGGGGACAGTATAGTACCCACCACTATGACGGAGGCTAATCCTTTGCCTAGACTCAGAGGATCCCAGGAAGATAAAAGAAGCTAACCTCGCTCGGTTGCTTCAGCATCTGGTTGTGGAAACCATGGGTGTGCGTTCTGAGGAACACCACGGGATAGTACGAGTCCCAGAGGTTTGTACAACTATATGAGGAACACCACGGGATAGTACGGGTTCCAGAGATTTGTACAACTATGTGAGGAACACCACACGATAGTACGGGTCCCTGTGATTAGTACCACCATATGAGGAACACCACGGTTTGAGTTCCGAGAAACACCACAAGGCTAGGTTTTACCTGCCATTACTACAACTATATGAGGAACACCTGGGAATCGCGTTCTGAGAAACACCACGGGTCTGTTTTACCTGTCATTAGTACCCACTATGTGAGGAAAACCACGAGATAGTACGGTTCCATGAGGCTTGCACAACTATTTGACGAACACAATGTGATTCTGTTGCATGGAACACCACTGGTCTAGGATATACCTGTGGTTAGTACCCACTATGTGAGGGGCACCACGGTATAGTTCGTGTCAATGAGATTTGTACAACTATGTGGGGAACACCATTGGTTTGCATTCTGAGGGACACCACGGGATAGTACGGGTCCCTGTGATTAGTACAACTATGTGACGAACACCATGTGATTGTGTTTCGAGGAACACCACAAGTCTAGGTTTTATAATGTTATTTGCTTTACGTCCCGCTAACTACTTTTTACGGTTTTTGGAGACACCGAGGTGCCTGAATTTAGTCCCGCAGGAGTTCTTTTACGTGCCAGTAAATCTACCGACACGAGGCTGACGTATCTGAGCACCTTCAAATACCACCGACCTGATCCGAGATCGAACCTGCCAAGTTGAGGTCAGAAAGTCAGCGCCTCAAACGTCTGAGCCACTCAGCGCGGCACGTCTAGGTTTTACCTGTCGTTAGTACCCACTATGTGAGGAATACCGCGGGATAGTGCGGGTCCCTGTAATTAATTCTCACTCTGTGAGGAACACCATGGGTTTGCATTCCTAGGGATACCTTGGGTCTGGGTTTTACCTGTCATTAGTACTCACTATGTGTGGAACACCATGAGATTGCGTTCCGAGGAACACCATGGGTCTGGGATTTACCTGTCATTAGTACCCACTATGTGAGGAACACCACGGATAGTACGGGTCCCTGACATTTGTACAACTATGTGACGAACACTATGGATTCGCGTTCTCAGGAACACCACTGGTCTGAGGTTTACCTGCCGTTAGTGCCCACTATATGAGGAACGCCAGGGGATAGTACAGGTCCCTGTTATTTGTACCGCAATGTGAGGACGCCACGGGATAGCACGGGACCGTTACTCTTGTACAACTACGTGAACACCATGGCTTCACGTTCTCAGGAACACCACAGGTCTGGGATTTACCTGTCGCTAGTATCCACTATGTGAGGAACACCACGGGGTAGTACGGGTCGATGACACTTGTACAACTATGTCATGAACACTATGGATTCACGTTCTCAGGAACACCACGGGATAGTACGGGTCCCTGACACTTGTACAACTATATGACGTACAACACGGGTTGTGCGTCACGCAGGACAGCATGAGTCTGGGTTGTACCTGTGATAAGTACACACTGTCAGGAACACCACAGTATCGTACGGGTACCTGTGATTAGTTCCCACTCTAGTTATTACCACTATGTGATGAATTCCATGGTTTGCGTTTTGAGGAACGGGTCTTTTTACCTGTCAATAATACCACAATGTGAGGAACACTATGGGTTTGCGTTCCCAGGCCATCATGGGTCTGGGATTTACCTGTCATTTTTACCCTTTATGTGAGGAACACAACGGGATAGTACGGGTACCTGTGATTAGTACCACTAATGAGGAACACCATGGGTTTGCGTTCCGTGGAACATCACGTGTCTGTGATTTACCTGTTATTAGTACCCACTATGTGAGGAACACAACGGGATAGTACGGGTACCTGTGATTAGTACCACTAATGAGGAACACCATGGGTTTGCGTTCCGTGGAACATCACGTGTCTGTGATTTACCTGTTATTAGTACCCACTATGTGAGGAACACAACGGGATAGTACGGGTACCTGTGATTAGTACCACTATGTGATGATCACAATGGGTTTGCGTTCCGAGGAACACCACGAGTCTGGGCTTTACCTGTCATTCATACAACTATGTGAACAACACCACGGACAATACTGTTCCCTGAGATTTGTACAACTATGTGAGGAACAACTTGGGTTTGCCTCCGAGGAACACTGCGGGTCTGGGTTTTACTTCTCATTAATGCCCATTATGAGCGGAACACCACGTGTGTCGGTTTTACCGCGCATTAGTACGACAGTGTGAGGAACACTGCGGATAATACGGGTCCCGGTGATTAGTACCAACTATGTGGGTAACACCACGGTATAGTACGGGTCTCTGTGATTACTATCCACTATGTCAGGAATACCGCGAGGTAGAAGGGGTCCCAGTGAATAGTACCCACTATGTGGGGAACACCATGGGTTTGAGTTGCCTGGTTGCGTTCTTATGTGTTGAGCACCGAAAGTTTACGTTACTTTTGGGAAACACCATGGTTCTTCTTTACTAGCGGTAGGTACCTTTATGTGGGGCCGTTCACCTAGATTTTCGACCTCTTTATACAAAAAGCATCATCGATTCAGGGATGTGCTTTAGAATAAGCTCCTTGGTCAGTATATACCATTGTTATAAGTTAGCTTCTGGGAAGGTGGGCCATTGCGGTCCGGATCCGATGATTGTTTTAAGTTCATAATAATTGTTCATCGTCATGTTTATAATTGTATTCGGAGGTTTGATTATTGGAATTCGATTTATTATTCAATATCGTGAGTTGGATCCGCTGATTATCCTGCTTTCGTGTATCATTAGGGGCCGAGGAGCTAGATGCTAGGCCTCTTTAAATAACAATCATCATCATAATCAAATCACGAAGAGATGGCTAATTGTTACACACGTTGCAGTTCCGTCATGAGGAATGTAATCACTATATAGCTCAGGAGATTTCTGGGTGTGAGGGTGTGGCTGTTGTATGTTGAGTTCAGTTTCAAATATGTACACATGGCCGAGTAGTAAACAGTCCTCCCTCTGTTATACATAACGGAAAGACGAGGTAAGCTGAGCCACAGCTTGTAGGAATACGTCATTCCACTCGACGGCCACAAGCGTTGCCAGATTCCCACTTTCACGGCAGTTTCATTTTGCTACATCTTCCGAGCTACACCAACAAAGTGTTTTATGTTTACTTTCAGAGAAATTTCTTGCCGCTTCGGGTTGCTCTTCTATTTACTGGATGCCACACCTTCAGTACACTACTGAACTTCATACGGAGCGGATTCCTGGGAATGCCTCGCTCAGTTTCCGGTGGGACATTGGCAACTACTAACGCAATTCGACCACGGCATACAGCCAAGACAACGGCCGTGAAAGACAAAACCGACAATCTCAAAGAATTCAGGAATCCCTCGAGCTTAAGGAGAGGGCAGTGGTGAAATGACTACCCGCACCACCAAGGACATCTTAAGATATCTTCCTTCCAACACATTTACACAAAACTCTAAATTCTTTTGGTCTCTTCCTGTAGCTCCACATCTCCCTTGCTAGTGTTCTATCAGTGGACCATCCAAATGGTGCCTTAAGTGAAGACATCCAACTTTGACACAAAGTAAAGGCCCGTTTCGACCAGGACCGATGTTCCTATCATAAGGGTTGTTACCTGCGTAACAATTTTTTCCCCCTTGGGAAATATTTTTGAACTAGCCTAAAGGCTGTGGAAAAACTGTGTCTTTAGAAGTGGTTCGCCGCTTCTTTATTTCTTCTTTTCAAACCTTACAACTGACTGTATGCTCGTCCTATCGGTGCCTGACCGTATTCTCCTGCACTCTAGTGGCGTAGGTATGTACTACCTCGCGAGCTACGTTACCACTCAGGCGCTTGGCCTCTGCGCACATGTGATCGTTGGAGCACTGCGGAATCTTGGGAAATCGCGATTGCTGTTTGGTGACATGGAAGAGATGGACGTGTGTGGTTTCTCTCTCCCTAAGGAGATAATTTCACCGAAAATGTTCGAGCCTGGCTAAGTGATATATACGGGGCTTTTGCCCTGGGGATTTCTGCAAGTTTCTGGTTGATTTTTTTCCTCGTCTGGAATTTACATGTTATGTTTTATTTATGTAAGTAAGTCAACTTAGGCTACCGAAGCTGCCCTCACAACTTTCATCTGGAAGAAACTGTAAGTGTTGTTACAACTAAACCTTTACTGATTTTTGGTGAAAGACCTGAAAATTTTCCTATGTGCAGAAAGTGCGCGTGGTACCATGTAACTGGCGTCATCTAAAAAAAAACTAAGTCTTGCCTTGTGGAATTTTAAACTTTCGGCTTGTTAATTGGAAATTATACAATGTGTAATTATGTCTGTTAATTTGGGGCTTGCGTACCGTGTGAAAGTAATTTTTGGATTCTTCAAAAATGTAATTGGGTAACCTAGGGTTTATTGATGACCTTTCTTGGCTTAAAGGTTTTGTGCTAAAAAGGTATTATTTAACCTGAATAATTTAACAAGCGAGTCGCTTCAGGGGTGTGGGTGTTACGTGTACATTGTGTCCCGGTTCCTTGCTTTCGTGTTTCTCGGGTTGATTTTATTTTAATTTAACTTAATTTGATTTAATTTTACTGGTTTCTGGGTTATTTTCTGCGTCTGTTTTTTTGGTCCTTTGTTGGTTTACGCCTATTGTTGTTTGCGGCCTGCGATTGGCCCGTTCCTTCCCTTGAACCATTGTTGGTGGTTGCCATGGGAATGCTAATGTTGTTGATGTTGGTTGTGATGATTGATGATTTGTATTTGATGTGCCGGTGATGTATTCTACCTTCTCCGCGGATTTCCTTGGTCCATTTCACTTTTCTTTGTGATTTTTATTTTACCTTCTGGTCGTTTTCCCTGCCGGTGTTTCGGTGCTTATTATTATTATTATTTTGATTTCTTGAAAAGTGCACGTAATACCTACCCATCCTTGCAGGGGGTCGTTTGACACATCCTATAAGGTGGTTTTCTGTTTAAAGGAGGTTAAAATGATGTTAAAAAAGAAAAACTTTGGTACTGTACTAAGAAAACTTTTGGTCGTAACAAAACTTGAGAGTTGAGGAGTGGTTTCACAAATCTGCATTATCTTAAAAAGTCCTTTAAGAACTAAATTATCATTACCTTAATAAACGGTCGACCGTAGGGTTTTGCTTTGAGTTTAAGTATTTTCCAATTTTTAATTTTATTATTTTCCAGCGAGGATATTACTTTCTTGTTTACTTCTTTATTATTTTGATTAAATATCTTTGTTCCCCAAGGTGTTGGTGTTTTCCTTTTAAAAGGGGTGTTAATTTGGGATGACCAGGTGTATTTTATCCGCTCCTTTGGGGGCCCTGTTTAATTCTCTAATGGTAAGTGCCTTTGTGTTTCCTTCATTGGTCTTTGTCTAGCACGTTTCCACCTATCTGAACCGTGCCTTTCGTACACGGTCAGACACTTGGTGCTGTCACTTGGGGTAGTTATGCTATTAATTGCTCTAAGTGTTACAGTTCGTGGTAGCAGCTCTGTGGTTAATTTGTTTGGGTGTTGTGGGATTAATGTAGGGTTGTTGTATCCTCACTTTTGTAATCTGGTCTGTTCCCCCCAACAGACTTTACAGTTCGTGGCAGCAGAGCTTTAGTTAATTGATTTGTGTGCCTCTTACTTGGATCTACCTGTAGGTCTGTTGCATCCTCATTAAATTTATTTTGGCACTGTGTACTATATGCTTTATCTCCCTTTCATTAAGCTTTTCTATTTTGTTGGTGCCTACCACCTGAGTTTTTTTTTGCATTGTCCCTTTAAAAAACCTGGTCATTGGGGAACTTTAATTTATTTGAGGTTTCAAAGAGTGTAAAAAACTGAAACTTGTAAAGTATCTTACTGTGAAAGGAACGCTTTTATTTGGATTAATTATTTTTGATTTATTGTTTCATGTACATCAACTATGGCGAGGGCTGTGCTGTTCCCTTTCCAACTCAGGAAGTCAGAGCTAGTTTATGAGCTCACTATTAGGGGTATCAATCCTGCTAACACTGTTGCCGAGTGCGCTGCTTTGCTGACATCGCATGTCCAGGTTCCTATTAATCTTGACTCTGTAAAGATGTGCTGCAACTTTGGTGAGTCCTTAAATTTAATTACTGACTCCCTTACTGAAATTGAGGTTGTCAGACAAGAATTTATTGAAACTTCCCCCACTAAGGGGCAGATTAACAGACTTAAGGCTAGGGTGTGGCATTATTTAGGCCGCATCCAAGATTTGATTACTATGTGTCCCCAACCTAGTCTTGTTTCTGAAAGCACTAAGCTGTTAACAATTGCTTCTAGCATTTCTGCTGAACTAGATATTATGCTAGCAAGTAAGGATATGGAGAATTTATCAGTTGTTGAGAGGGAAACCTCATTGCCTTCTAGTCATGCTGATGCCTCACTTAATAATCAACCTTCATGTTGTGCTGCCTCCCCAGTTCTTGAAAATTTTTTAGCCCGTTTAAATTGTGCTCCCTCTCACTCTTCACTGAAGGATCTTTTCAACGGAGTTAAAAATTTCTCCGTCAATTCTATTGAAGAAAGTACCAGGTTTCTGAGGTTCCTGGTAGAAATGACAGAGTCGGGTAGCGTGTATTCTGTTGATGACTTGGGAATTTTCCGAGCCCTATTCTCTCATTGTGAGGGAATTTTGAAACGTGAAATTTCTGAAGCAATTTCGAATAATTTAACCATTATGGAATTTCATGAACTAGTATTGTCTAAATTTATTCCTTCATTAGCATTGCAGAGTTTGATTCCTCAGTATTGCTTTCGGACTCAATTGCTCCATGAAAACCTTTTGAACTATGTACTAGACTTGCAGTTTTATTGCAAGGTATTTAGAATTTCAGTGCCAGAAGAAGAAATGGTGGCCCGTATTCTGAAGGGTATTTCCCCTGCCTATCGTTCATACCTCTCCCTCACAAAGAGTCCGACTAATTTTCTTGAATTGGAAGCTGCGTGTACATTTGCTGAAGATGTAAAGCACGGGGATGCTGCAAGACCTATCTGCCACCCTCCTCCTACTGTGACCCCTGTTTTGCCTCAAACTAGGGATAGTGGGTCTTCTAAAGAATGTTATAATTGCGGGTCACGTGATCACCTTAGGAACGCTTGCCCCTCAGTCAAGCGTGGCTCTGGTCCTTGTTGTTATTTGTGTGGCTCGAGGCAGCACCTTAAAAATAATTGCCCTACTTCGTTCCGAAAACGCAGTCAATGACTAAGGCCTAAAGGTAACTCTGGTGAATCGCCTGCGCCCGAATTTTTCGTGGATTCCGAAAAGGTTATTTGCCCGCGGGAATGCAATAAGATTTCTGCTTTGGTTGGGTCTAAAAGTACCTTCGCGAAGGTGGAACTGAATAATGAACCCATTGTTGCTCTTATGGACTCGGGTAGCGTCGTCACCTTAATTGATGCTAATTGGTATAATGAAATGAGGTCCCCTTGTAAACTGCCTGAGTTGAAGAAGGTCAATGTTGCATGTGTCACGGCTAATAAGCATAATATTAAAATTTTGGGGTCCGTTGATGTGAAATTGCGTATTGGTAATTTTACTTGGAAGGTTCTTTGCTTGGTGACTCCAAAGCTAGCGTGTAGCATGATTTTAGGTACGGACTTCTTGTCAAGAACTGGTTTAATTTTGGACCTCCAGGCTAGGAAATTTCACTTTAAATTTTCTCCAAATTGTAAATTCGATATTATTGATGCTCCCTTGGGTACCTTCTGGGTTTCTTGTGTAGGTAAAGCGCTACCTAGGCAGAACAACGAAATAGATCAGTTGGATCTTAGTCATTTGGATTATCAGCAGGCTAATAGTGTGCGTGACTTGTGCCACCAATTTCCCGATGTCTTCACTAGCAAGTTAGGAGTTACTGATGTTCTTGAGTATCAGATTGAGCTATCTGATAACACACCTGTTAGATCTCCTCCTTACCGTCTTTCACCACCTAAGATGTTAGAACTCAAAAAGATTATTGATCAGATGCTTGCCGATGGGGTCATCAGACCGTCCACTTCCCCCTATGCATCTCCTGTTTTCCTAGTGCCTAAACCCTCTGGGGGCTATCGTGCTGTAATTGACTACAGGGCTTTGAACCGCAAGATCATCTTGCAATCTATCCCTTTACCGGATTTGCACACTTGTTTCGGGTGGTTCTCAGGAGCCAAGTTTTTCACTGTGTTAGATCTCAATCAGGCGTATTACCAAGTCCCGTTGTCTAAGTCATCTATTCCACTGACTGCTTTCATTACTGATTGGAACCTTTACGAGTTTCTGAGACTTCCGTTCGGGATCTCTTGTGGGGCGGCCGTTCTTACGAGGCTGTTAGATTCGATACTTTCGGGTATTAAATTCAAGTTCGTTTTTCATTACCTGGACGACCTCGTAATTTTCTCAAATTCCTTTGATGAACATGTCGAACACGTTAGAGAAGTCCTGCATCGCTTGAGAAAAGCTGGACTAACTGTTAAGTTGTCTAAAGTAGCGTTTGCTAAGCCGAGTATGTCTTTCCTTGGACACGTGGTTTCCTCTGATGGTGTCTCCATCGACCATTCTAGGACCCAGGCTATTAGGGACTTTCAACCCCCTAAAGATGTCAAAGGCATCGCACGTTTCGTGGGCATGGTGAACTTCTTCAGGAAGTTCATTCCAAATTTTGCAGAGATAGCAGCTCCTCTAAATCATCTCAGACGTAAGGATGTCAAGTTCATCTGGGGCCCCTCCCAGCAAGAAGCCTTTGAGACCCTGAAGCTTGCCTTGTCAAATGCTCCTGTGTTGGCTATACCCGACTTTAGTAAACGCTTTATTGTACAAACCGATGCCTCTGGAAAAGCTGTTGCTGGTGTACTCTTACAGGAATATGAGGATGGTCGTAGACCGGTTGCCTATGTGTCTAGGATCCTCAATGATCTGGAGAGTAAGTACTCCATCTATGAATTAGAATGTTTGGCCGTGCTGTTTGCTCTTGAAAAATTCAGACCTTTCATTGAACATGTAAATTTTGATCTGGAAACAGATAATCAGGCTCTGTCGTGGGTCTTGAACCGTCCCAAAAGAACGGGCAGAATCACTAGATGGGCGCTTAGGATCTCAGCCTTCAGTTTTCAAGTAAAGCATATTAGAGGGTCGGAAAATGTCATCGCTGACAGCCTTAGTAGAATGTTTGACGGGAGTTTTGGTCTTGATGAAAAATCTAAGGCTGAAGAATATGATGAAACTAATGTTGCTAGCGTGGGTGCCATTCTTTCGGACCTACCTCTGTTGTACCACGAGTATGCAGATCATCAAAAGGCTGATCCTGATTTGAGAGAAATCATCAACAAAATTAGTGATGGTATTGTGGTTAAGCCTTATTCTCTGGTAAAGGGTGTTTTATGCTGCAAAGGTCGAAGGGACACTAATTTCAAAATTGTTGTACCCAAGGTTTTAGTGCCAATCATCTTCAAGTACTATCACTCTTGTCCCATTGGTGGCCATTTAGGCACCTTTAAAACTAGGCAGAAAATTAGACAGTTTTTCGTTTGGAAAAGAATGGATGGTGATATCCGAAACATGATTAGGTCCTGTAAAATTTGTTCTATCAGCAAGCCTAGTTTGAACAACCGTGTAGGTCTATTATCTTCTTCACAAGCTTCTCGCCCTATGGAACGGTTATTCATCGATTTCGTTGGTCCGCTCCCTCGCTCTACCTTGGGAAACACTCATATCTTCGTTGCTATTGATGCGTTTTCTAGATTCTCTTGGATTTTCCCCACTAGATCTACTACTGCTCGTACCACTATAAGTTGCCTTAATTCTATTTTCGCATCCTTTGGCCCTCCCAAGTTTCTGGTTTCTGATAATGCCAGTGCTTTCACTGGTCACTTGTTTAAGAAGTACCTTTTTGAGCTAAGCATTTCTCATGTCACCACTACCCCATACTATCCTAACCCTTCTTACGCCGAGAGGATGAACAGGAACCTCAAATCTGCTTTAATTGCATATCATCACAATAACCAATCCAAGTGGGACTCTTGCCTGCACTGGTTGGCTCATGCCTTCAATTCTGCCACACATGAAACTCATGGTAAAACCCCCATGTCACTTATGTTCTGCTACACCCCGTACTCCCCTATATCCAATGTTCTGGGTATTGATGATCTTCTTCCAGACTTGTCTAAACCAAATGACGTTCAGAAAATCTGGGATGAAGCAAAGAAGAAGTTGTCTGTATCCTATGAGAAAGGTAGGGTTAAGTATAATAAGGGTAGAAAGTCACCTAGGTTGAAGGTTGGAGATCAAGTTTTTGTGAAGACCTATCCCATTAGCAAGGCTATTAACAAGTTTTCAGCCAAACTTGCTCCTCGGTATCATGGTCCCTGTACTATTTTACAGTTTTTATCTCCGGTGTCGGTACTGGTGAGTGACCCCATCGCCAAGAGGATTAGACGGGTTCATTTGTCCCAGTTAAAAACAGGTTAACGCATGTTTGGACTTGCGGATGAGAGCTACCTTTCAGTGAGCAAATTTAATTGGTCTCCGTGGGTTATTATGTAATTATTCTGGTCTAGTGTGAAGTTAATCATGTAATATTTTTCTCCCTTTTCTCATGTACTGTATTTGTTTTGAGGAGTTTTGGTATTGCTTGTCGTACTTAACTTCTTTTCCTGTCAACCATGGTTGCTTAGTTGGGTGAGAATTTTTACCACGTGTTTAAGCTTTGGTGCCTTATCTGCTGCGTTCACGCCTCCGGTGATTCTTGGCATGACCATGTAGTACTTTCTAGGGTGTACTTGTTCTAATCATTGTATTTTGGAAAGGTAATTGTGGTTTGCGAGAAATGTCTGTACTTTCTCTTGGTCTATTGGCACCCAATTTCTTAATTGTTAATATCTAACTACTCTTTGGGTCTGGCTGCAGGTCTCTCCCTCTTATCATAATTCGATTATATCCTGATCATTTACGTTTGCAAAATTTTGATAATAAATTTATTTATTGGCTCTTGTACTGCTGTTGGCTTGTTTTGGAACTCATTTGGAAAATTCTGGGCAATTTCTGCTCTGTGCGTTGTTGTTAATCCGGTAGGAAAGCTGTTAGTCTCCTAACCCCTATTTATCTTGCCCTGTCTTGGTCTTTGGTCCTAGTTCTTGTTATCTGTTTCCTTGCGGGTAATATTTCGGTTATCTTTTCCTATTGTGGTTTGTTAGGTGTGCTTTGTTGAAAAGAATTAGCTTTTGGTTTCTTTGTTGGTGTAAGTTGACTAGGATCTGGATATACCCGGTGTTATGGTCCTGTTGGTTTTGTTTTGGATTGGATGTGGGTAGTGACTATGGCGGAACTCTGTCAATTGGAAATGGTGGTGGTTGGTTGTTTGTCTCTACGGCATGGACTTCACAGTCTTCACTGCCTTCTATCTCCAATTTCTGGTGACACGATTCCCTAGGTTGCGAGTGCTCTGATGTCCTTCTCTGAGGCATTTCTGTTATCTGTTGTGAATTCCCGGTTTACTAAGTTATCCTTTCCTAATCATTTTTGTACCGATGGTTTTCTGGTGAGAAAAAAAACCTGCCCCGGCTAACCTATTTTGGTAAATTTTTCTTTGGGTTTTCCTTCCTGGTTGTGGCAGATAACTAGGTGGTTTCTTATGATATTTCTGCTTGCAAGTGGTATTAGTTCTAACCTCTTCTGAAGTCCTTACTTCCCTGGTTTTGTCTCTATGGGTGTATTATTCTTGTAGTATGTTATTTAAACGAGTCGTAGCTCCATGTTGTCCTGCCCAGTCTATTTGTTATTGTGGTGTTTTGTATGTGTTGCACTAATGGATCCTGAACCTGAGGAGTGCAGTCTCCTTTCGTGCCTTGTAGGTATTGGTTTTGGTCCTGTCTTAGTAATGTTGTAAACGGTACCGTGGTTTGGTTTTAGGTTTACCTTGGTGAGGTAGAATGATGGCTTCATGACATGTTGTTGAGGGTAGTTGCAGTTTTCCTCCCTTTTAGCTAACGCATGTCCGTTGTGGTCCATTTTTGTTGTATTGTTGTTGCGTAGTATTGGTCACTTATTATGGC
Source organism: Anabrus simplex (assembly GCF_040414725.1). Classification (NCBI taxonomy): domain Eukaryota; kingdom Metazoa; phylum Arthropoda; class Insecta; order Orthoptera; family Tettigoniidae; genus Anabrus; species Anabrus simplex. Next base: position 35,440,341 of record NC_090279.1, read on the forward strand.
GCTTCGGTATGGGCGGTGTTGCCTTTAATTTACCCTGTGTCCCGGTAGATTGGGAAATAAACCCTGGCATGGATTTACTACTCTCTGTAGGTGTGTCTTATTTGCTTGCATATAATGTGTGATTTCTGTACGACCTGGTCTATTTTTAATTTTAATTTTCTGCATACCCTAGTAATCTGACGTCATCATGCAATTATCCTATACTGTAAAGTTCTTCTCGAAATAACCTGCCAGCCTATTGGTCCTTTTTTCTTCTGGAGTGTTTGAAAACCTTGGCTATCGTTTAACATCCTGTCGTCCTACGGTGCTACAGTTGAGTATGGGATCAGCTGGTGCTTCATAGGCGGCACTGAAATCCTCCCACTATCTGGTGATGTGTTTGTTTGGTGGGGTTTCTTATTTCTCTGTTATTTGAAGTGTTTTCTAGTTACCTGGTTCGTGACCTTCCTTTCATATCTTATTTCCCTTGTACTATTGTTGGCGAGGTACCTGTGACTCTGTGGCCACAGTGTGAGTCTCGGTTATCACCTTGTTTTAGTCTGGATTTGTCCGAGATTTCTTGTGGATTGCCGGTAGGGAATCTTGTCAGATCTGTGTTCCCATATTCAAAGGCGTTGGCTTGATTGAGGTGCTTTATTGAACCTTTTAATTGATTGAGTCGCCCATTGTTAAGGTATATGTTTGTATGTGTAGTAAAATTGTGGGAAATATGATTTTAGATTGGGTAACACTCCTATTTCCTTTCGGCCAATTTCTGTCCCGTTTCATCATGGTGTTAAAGATTGTGTATCATAACCTCTGCTACCCTCCTATTACTCTTTGCTTGGTGTTGTTTTGGCTCGTTGCTGATGACCAACTATACGCGTACCCTCCATCTGAATGATCTTGAAGTCTCCAACCGCAGCCTGTACATTCATCTTGTCTTGAGTAATTATTTACTGTGACCCATGAAATTTTGATTCTTACCTAGTATCCTGTTTCTGGAAGTTTCTTTTAATGGTAATATTAAAAAGCGGTAAACTATTTCCAATCCTGTTTCTTGTTTATTTGGGGTTTTGCATGGAATGTATACGTGGTATTAAAATTGATTTATTGCTAAATTTATTTCTTGTCCTTGGGCATGTGCTTAAAGGGTTTAACTCTGGTTAATTGACTCACTGATTGGTGGTTCTATTCCGTTTTAAATTTAACTTAAGGGAGGTTGTAAGCTTAATTAATTTGTAGTTCAGTGTTACGTTTTTCAACATCCTTTTCCTTGGTCTGGGTCTTGGTTTCGTAATATTATGTATGGAAGGGAGTTTCTCTTAGCTTTTCCGTTATTGCAATTTCTCAGCACCCTTGAGTTGGTGCTTGTCTGTAAGTTTTTCTATGTAAAGTTGCCTCCTGGTTTCTGTTTGTCAATGGTGACGTTATTGTGTAACCATCCTGGTAGGATTGGTTGTATGCTTTGAAAGGTGTTTTGTGGAGATTACTATCTTGGTTTCACAGGTTATTGTTTTCCTTGTGTATTGAAAATTGTATCCTTGGCCATATATTTTAGTTAGCATGATACCTTAAATGTAATGTAATTTGGTTTTTGGGTATGGATTGTTTAAAATAATTATCGTATTCTGTTGCTGTGCCATACCGTAATCTTAAGTCATGTTAATCTAGGTTAAGGTTAGGTTAAGTATTTTCCGGTTGTACCTTGTGATTGTGTTTTACGCTCACCAATGTTGTTTTCTCTCTTCCCTTCCCTTTCTGGGCGTTTTTCCTTTTTGGGGTTGTCGTTACCATCCAAACCAAAGGGTGGAAACCAAATGAAGGCGTTTCTTATCTAACGCAAGTCCTATAATATTACAAAGTTAACAAACATGTAGTAATTTAAGTCTAGGTATGTGATCTGGTGCAGTTAAGACCTAGAAGGTCTAAAGTTCTGAAAGCAAATAGTTATGAACTTTACCTAAAGGTGTGTATGTACCACAAGGTAGCGTAACCTCCGATCAGATGACGCAAACGAACTTGCGGAAGATAATAGTTCGCATTAAAGTTTAGCAAGAAATCTAGAGAAGAAGTGTTACCTGTGATCTGGACCATTAATAATTTTCCTGCGACTTGGGTGTTGCACAGTTTGGTGCATGGAACTTCATTATTATTGAAAGTGGATAGACATTTGGTGTCGTCTAAGTGAACTGTACTGTTCCTTTAATTTAAATCACATGTGTTTGGGTTCTTAGTGACTGTTGGACTCGTTCTGCTGGTGGTGCATAAACTGAAGCTGGCGATTGGTGGTCATTTTCACATTCGGACTATTCTACCAAAAACTTAGTTTGCTTCAAGGCCACCGCCTTATGATGGTAAACTTGTGCTGGACATGTCAAGTTTCGGGGAGGGAGACTGTTACCTGCGTAACAATTTTTTCCCCCTTGGGAAATATTTTTGAACTAGCCTAAAGGCTGTGGAAAAACTGTGTCTTTAGAAGTGGTTCGCCGCTTCTTTATTTCTTCTTTTCAAACCTTATAATTGACTGTATGCACGTCCTATCGGTGCCTGACCGTATTCTCCTGCACTCTAGTGGCGTAGGTATGTACTACCTCGCGAGCTACGTTACCACTCAGGCGCTTTGCCTCTGCGCACATGTGATCGTTGGTGCCGGGACTGCTGAATCTTGGGAAATCGCCATTGCGTTTTGGTGACATGGAAGAGATGGACGTGTGTGGCTTCTCTCTCCCTAAGGAGATAATTTCACCGAAAATGTTCGAGCCTGGCTAAGTTATATATACGGGGCTTTTGCCCTGGGGATTTCTGCAAGCTTTCTGGTTAATTTTTCCTCGTCTGGAATTTACGTGTTATGTTTAATTTATGTAAGTAAGTCAACTTAGGCTACCGAAGCTGCCCTCACAACTTTCATCTGGAAGAAACTGTAAGTGTTGTTACAACTAAACCTTTACTGATTTTTGGTGAAAGACCTGAAAATTTTCCTATGTGCAGAAAGTGCGCGTGGTACCATGTAACTGGCGTCATCTAAAAAAACTAAGTCTTGCCTTGTGGAATTTTAAACTTTCGGCTTGTTAATTGGAAATTATACAATGTGTAATTATGTCTGTTAATTTGGGGCTTGCGTACCGTGTGAAAGTAATTTTTGGATTCTTCAATAATGTAATTGGGTAACCTAGGGTTTATTGATGACCTTTCTTGGCTTAAAGGTTTTGTGCTAAAAAGGTATTATTTAACCTGAATAATTTAACAAGCGAGTCGCTTCAGGGGTGTGGGTGTTACGTGTACATTGTGTCCCGGTTCCTTTCTTTCTTGTTTCTCGGGTTGATTTTATTTTAATTTAACTTAATTTAATTTAATTTACTGGTTTCTGGGTTATTTTCTGCGTCTGTTTTCTTGGTCCTTTGTTGGTTTACGCCTATTGTTGTTTGCGGCCTGCGATTGGCCCGTTCCTTCCCTTGAACCATTGTTGGTCGTTGCCATGGGAATGCTAATGTTGTTGATGTTGGTTGTGATGATTGATGATTTGTATTTGATGTGCCGGTGATGTATTCTACCTTCTCCGCGGATTTCCTTGGTCCATTTCATTTTTCTTTGAGATTTTAATTTTACCTTCTGGTCATTTTCCCTCCCGGTGTTTCGGTGCTTATTATTATTATTATTTTAATTTCTTGAAAAGTGCACGTAATACCTACCCATCCTTGCAGGGGGTCGTTTGACACATCCTAAAAGGTGGTTTTCTGTTAAAGGAGGTTAAAAGGATGTTTAAAGAAAAAACTTTGGTACTGTACTAAGAAAACTTTTGGTCGTAAGAAAACTTGAGAGTTGAGGAGTGGTTTCATAAATCCGCATTATCTTAATAAGTCCTTTAAGAACTAAATTATCATTTTCCTTATAAACGGTCGACCGTAGGGTTTTGCTTTGAGTTTAAGTATTTTCCAATTTTTAATTTTATTATTTTCCAGCGAGGATATTACTTTCTTGTTTACTTCTTTTTTATGTTGATTAAATATCTTTGTTCCCCAAGGTGTTGGTGTTTTCCTTTTAAAAGGGGGGATATTTTGGGATGACCAGGTGTATTTTATCCGCTCCTTTGGGGGCCCTGTTTAATTCTCTAAAGGTAAGTGCCTTTGTTTTTCCTTCATTGGTCTTTGTCTAGCACGTTTCCACTTATCTGAACCGTGCCTTTCGTACACGGTCAGACACTTGGTGCTGTCACTTGGGGTAGTTATGCTATTAATTGCTCTAAGTGTCACAATACCGATACACTATTTCTTACTCCACTGTGGGATGGTAACAGTACCGGTATGTAGTTATTATAAATTGTAATTGTAATAGGTTTTGGGTACTGGTATATATAGCTGATGAGATAGGGTTTTGAAAGTCTGTTTTGATGTAGATTTGTCTTTTATTGCTGTTAAATTTATTAAAATTTCTGGTACCAGTAATATATTTATGCTCCTTCTGAGATCATGTAATTATTATTTTATTCTTCAGGTAAACAAATAAGGATAGCTTACCTAGAAAAATAATAGACTTGGTTGTTTTAGAGTAGAGGGAGACTGAAGCGATGATGGTTAGGTTCAGTTTTTTATAGGAACGAAACGACGCTACAGAGCTAGTTGCAAACTAAGGAGTATGGAGGTGCTTAGTTAATTCATAGAGGTTTGCAAATTGAACACTGTCATGACAGTCGACTATATAATGAAAATGTGTGTAATTTTCAGGCCACAGTGGTATGCTTACTGGAAAGAAGTGTAAAATTTCTCTACAATATCTCCTTGTTGACAAGAATGAGATATTAATAAATATTGCAGTATAAACTATGATGAATAAACAATGTAGGATATTACTTTCAGCTTTAAAACTCCAAGAGCTGGAAGAGCTACGGAAAGCCAGATAGAAGAACTGGTGACTTACATGGAGAACCACAATCTTTTCGCTCGTGGAAAATTTCTAGGGATGGGAAACGAGGCCCAAGTGAAAGGTGGAAGGCTTTAACGGACATCCTGAACAGTCTTCCCAGAGGAACTGTCAAGGACAGTAAACAGTGGCAAGTTGTACGTTGAATTATATTTATAAGTAATATTTGTGTATAATCATTATCTAATACTGTTTTCATGTACAGGTTTGGAGGGATCTTAAGTTCTCTGCTTCTAAGAAAGCAGCCAATATCAGGCACCAGAGAAATGCAACAGGAAATAAGCTCATCACTGCCACACCTCTTACAGCTATTGAGCTAAGGGTGTTCGAAGTGATTGGCTTTGTGTATGTAGAGGGATCTGCATGCCCTGATAGCTTGCCAGAAGAAGAGGTAACTATTTACAGTAGATGTAATAATCATTTTTGTATAGTCTTCTTAAAAGATTTTAAATATAGATTGTATTTCAGAGCCTACAGATTCAACTCGAGGCAGGGGATGTGTCAGTCCTACAGGCTCTTCCTCAAACACATATCTTGAAAGATGTGACGACTCCTACAGTGCTATCACTTGAAGTGGTAGATACTGAGATTGGCAAGTATTTCACAAACTGCAACATTGTTCTTATTCTGGGCATTATTTGAAACTTGCAATAATAATAATAATAAGATGAAGAAGAAGAAGAAGTGATTTATTTATAGGTAATCATGAAAAGAAGTTAGAGGTGCCTCCTGAATTGGAAAATTCAATTGAAGTAAGGGTATGTTCAGAAATACCTTCACCACGAATTCCTACTCAAAGCTCAGGGTCACGGCAATATTGTAAGTACCAGTATGCTTTAGTTTGATAATAATGAGCACTCAAATGACAATGAAGTTATATTGAAAATTCACTCTGCTATATTCAATCAGTGACTTCTGTCTGCTTTTACACTTTCGGAGGTGATAGCGATTGCACAAGTTATTACACAGGTAGGTCTACAAACACAGTCATCGGTTGGACTGCGGTATGCTTCTGTTCAGAATACTTGTTAGAAACATTAACTTTTGTTTACTTGGATTTAATTAGTCTTATGTTTCAGCTGTGAAGAAACGCAAGACTCCTAGTAGGGAGAGAATTGGAGTTCAATTGTTGGAGGCACGTGAGAAATTTACAGTCTTACAGGAAGATAGTAATAAAACTCAGATGGTAAGTTCCATTTACAAGAGTTTTTTAAAGAATGAAACCATGCTTTTCAATGTTGACTCAGTTAATGTAGGCTAACTTAAAAGTTTTCACTTTGTTATACACAAAAAGAAATTTCCCTTTGTTATAGGCCTACACAAATTACAACACCTAATATACATGTAAAACCATTGGGTGTTTTTTTTTTTTCAGGTATGTTAGTGTTGTAGGTGTTCAACAGCCTGGAAAAGCCTTTAAGTTATATTTACAAGAGTGACAAAATAAAGAGAACTTTCCTGTTTGGGAATAGGTGACATGTTGGGTTGTGGTCCATCTAAAATGACCATCAATAAGAGGGAAAAATATGCTTTCACTATGTCCTTACCAAATTTGCTCCTCGTTTACACTTTGATTTCAAGTAATTGCTTATGCTACGTACTTATTAATGATGTAATATGATAGAGTCGGCTCGTGCTCTATTACATATGCCATTCACACTTGGCAAGTCAACACAAGGATAGCACGACAGTTCATTATAAATACACATTTTTTATAAAGAGTAGTTTGACTAAAGAATTCAAGTAATGTTTGTTTTTGCTTTGGTTACAAATATACCTGCAAAGCATACATACTGAAATACTTATTGTCTGCACATCTGATGCGATTGGCTATACGAAGTCTAATATAGGCTACCCTTGAAAAGGAAATAACTGGCTATATCTGCAAAACAAGATTAATATTATTTTCTTTTTGCTAGTTGCTTTACGTCGCACCGACACAGATATGTCTTATGGCGACGATGGGAGAGGGAAGGACTAGGAGTGAGAAGGAAGCGGCCGTGGCCTTAATTAAGGTACAGCCCCAGCATTTGCCTAGTGTGAAAATGGGAAACCACGGAAAACCATTTTCAGGGCTGCCGACAGTGGGGTTCGAACCTACTATCTCCCGAATACTGGATACTGGCCGCACTTAAGCGACTGCAGCTATCGAGCTCGGTCACACAAGATTAATTTATAAATAACCATTAATGTCTACAGCAGATTTCTCCTATTTAAATATTGTGACCAATGCCTATTACTCCAGCTGCCCACAAATCTGCAGTATGCATGAATTGTATGACACACTTCATCCTTTTCTTTACCAATTGGATTTCCTTGGCAAATGCTTAATATATTTAATCTTTTAAGTTTACTGACAAGTAAGCAATGGCATGTGGGTATTTTTTGTTACTTGTTTCACTTTATACTGACACAGGCAGGTCTTACGGTAACAATGGGATAAGGTGCAGATCTCTGCACATGGTTATGAGGGTGTTTAGGGGTTGTAGTAAGGATGTAAAGGAGAGGGCATATAAGTCTCTGGTAAGAACCCAACTAGAGTATGGTTCCAGTGTATGGGACCCTCACCAGGATTACTTGATTCAAGAACTGGGAAAAATCCAAAAAAAAGCAGCTCGATTTGTTCTGGGTGATTTCCGACAAAAGAGTAGCGTTACAAAAATGTTGCAAAGTTTGAGCTGGGAAGAACTGGCAGAAAGAAGACGAGCTGCTCGACTAAGTGGTATGTTATGCTTACAATATTGTGATCTTTATTCCACCAATTGTATTGAAAAGGTGGAATAAAAAATCACAATAATGTAAGCACATTATAGCAAATTCAATATGGGTCTAATCATGAGATTAGTTACATGTAAGTGGTATGTTCCGAGCTGTTAGCGGAGAGATGGGGTGTAATTACATTAGTTGACGAATAAGTTTGAGTGGCGTCTTTAAAAGTAGGAGAGAGCACAATATGAAGATTAAGTTAGAATTATAGAGGACAAAACAGGGCAAATATTCATTTATGGAAGGGGAGTTAGAGATTGGAATAACTTACCAAGGGGGATGTTCAATAAATTTCCAATTTCTTTGCAATCATTTAAGAAAAGGCTATTAAAACAACAGATAGGGAATCTGCCACTTGGGCGACTGCCCTAAATGCTAGTTGCTTTACGTCGCACCGACACAGATAGGTCTTATGGCGACGATGGGACAGGTAAGGGCTGGGAGTGGGAAGGAAGCGGCCGTGGCCTTAATTAAGGTACAGCCCCAGCATTTGCCTGGTGTGAAAATGGGAAACCACGGAAAACCATCTTCAGGGCTACCGACAGTGGGGTTCAAACCTACTATCTCCCGAATACTGGATACTGGCCGCACTTAAGCGACTGCAGCTATTAAGCTCGGTCCCTAAATGCAGATCAGTATTGATTGACTGAGTCTGTGCGACATAAAACCAGTAGCGAGAAAGATTTTTAACATTAAAATATTAATCTTACACTGTTCTCTTTCTTTGCAGATGATTGGTGAAGCAACAAAGCAGCAGGCTGAGGCAGCAATGCTTATGGCCAAGGCTGCGCTACAGCAGGCTGAAAATGGACGTCTGCAAAATGAAACAGCAGAGAGGCTGATTGGAGTGATTGAAAATCAGTCTATAGTTATGAAGCGATTCCTGACTGTAGTTGAAAAAATTAATAAATATCTTGACTAAAGTGATTATTACTTTCTCCATTATTTTTGTACTCTCATTCAGTAGGAAGTGGCAACTCCTAGTCTCTAATCAGAACTTTCTAAGGAATACGATATGAGGTATGTCTGTCAGACTACCTAAGTTTTCGCACCGCTTAATTTCAGACTATCTGTGAACTTCCGTACGGGAGATAACAGGTTCAAAACCTACTGTCGACAACCCTAAAGATTGTTTTCTCATAAGCCACACCAGGCAGCTGTAGCTGTATCTTATTTAAGGCCACGGTTGCTTCCTTCCCAGACCTAGTCCTGTCCTATCCCATCATCATTGCCATCTGTGTCGATGCAATGTAAAAAGCATAGCATTTCAGACTCTTGTGCCTTTGAGTACTGAGTTGGTAAAAGCATGCAAATGAAATAGGCACCTCTGTTTATAATTAGGATTGAGGTTTCATCTTCCAAGTTTGAAATCGAGCAGAGAGAGATCTTACATAACTTCTTGTCATCAAAGGTAACCAAATGACGAAGCATGTAAAAATGTGGTGATAGGTATCTATTAATTTTTTTAAATGATTTACATCTGTCTGAGTAGGTCAGGTGGTAGAGCACTGGCCTTTTGAACTCAAGTTGGCAGGATTGATCCTGAATCAGTCCAGTGGTATTTGAAGGTTTTCGAATATGCCAGTGTCACATTGTTACGTATTGGCACATAAAAGAACATCTATCGGACAAAATTCCAACAACTCCGAAAGTAGTTGGTGGGACATACAACAAAAAAGCATTATTATAAATTATAAATTTGTGTATAATATAACTTATTATAGTTGGACAAAAGATGTTTATTATAGTTTATCTCTAATTGCAGAAGAAATATATAAACTGAAGGTAGTAATTACCTATCCATTTGCAATATCTCAACTGAAGGTAGTTCCAAGGACAGTTTCATCCTGTGTATTTATCGTAACCTAGCCTGTGTCCTTTCATGAATACCCTACTGTTTAAGAAACTGAGTAAAGGTTATGAAGATTCGTTTATTGAATTATGCTTTATTTGATTGTATAGTAATCATAAAGAATGAATAAAAGTACGAAACTACACTAGGTCAACATCTGATAGCATCAGAAGTGAGACTGAACAGGTTGTTTAGGGCTTCCAAAGTAAGAACGCCGATGACAGCACTGAACGAGTTGTCCGATACTCTGCTTCTCTACACCAGTCTCACACTGCTGAGCCGATCTTATGCTGGAAATAGTTGCAGCAGCCGTGTCTAGCCCAAATCATGTTGAGGGAACACCAAAGATTTGTTTTTAAAATTACAATTTGTTTTATGTTGCGCGCGCAAATACACATATGTCTTATGGCAACGATGGGATAGGAGTGGGAATGAAGCAACCGTGGCCTTAAGCCCCAGCATTTGCCTGGTGTGAAAATGGGAAACCACGGAAAACAATCTTCAATCTTCACTATCTCCGGAATGCAAGCTGACAGCTATGTGGCCCAAATTGCGCAGCCACACGCTCGGTACCAATTCTTTCTTTGGAGATCGAAACCGTTTGGTTTCTTTGCACAATTCAATGTACTGGGCGAGTTGGCCGTGCAACTGTGAGCTTGCACACGGGAGATAGTGGGTTCGAATCCCACTGTCGGCAGCCGTGAGGATGGTTTTCCGTGGTTTCCCATTTTCACACCAGGCAAATGCTGGGGCTGCACCTTAAGGCCACGGCCACTTCCTTCCTACTCCTAGGCCCTTTCCTATCCCACTGTTGCCGCAAGACCTATCTGTGTCAGTGCGACGTAAATCAAAATGTACATATATCTTATGTTTTCGTAGATGACTCATCCTTCCAGCTTTGATTTAATCGAACCCATCCCCATATATGTTGAATAGGACAATCCCATCTCTTGGTTTAATATTTTGATCCGTCCGACTCGTTGGCTGAATGGTCAGCGTACTGGCCTTCGGTTCAGAGGGTCCCGGGTTCGATTCCTGGCCGGGTCGGGGATTTTAACCTTCGTTGGTTAATTCCAATGGCCCGGGGGCTGGGTGTTTGTGCTGTCCCCAACATTCCTGCAACTCACACACCACACATAACACTATCCTCCACCACAATAACATGCAGTTACCTACACATGGCAGATGCCACCCACCCTCAACGGAGGGTCTGCCGTACAAGGACTGCACTCGGCTAGAAATAGCCACTCGAAAATATAATTATTTATCTTTTGATCCAATCTTTAGCTAGAAGCTGTCAGAGGTGCATCATTCATTAACTTCCCAAAGATATATTTTCTAGATTATCCACAGCCTTGTTCGTTATTACTTAAATATCTCAATATCAGTTTGGCCCCCCCTATGTCGCTACTGAGGAAACGTCAAACTAGTCTAAAATGTTTGGAGTTTTGCAGTTACTATATAAGAAGTAGGATATATTTCCTAAGTAATTTAATTTTTTAAACCATGGTTTTTACTATTTGAAAAATAATTTGAAGCTGATTACTTCATTAATACATAGAGAACGCAAGTTCTGTACTAAAGATACACTAGGCTTGCAATATTACCACACAATATGGAAATTACAGAAAAATGGGAGCAAGATGTCCAAGACTCCATCTTAAACTTCAATGCCCTAAGCCTATCAGTAATTCTTGGAAAATGAGATTACAACACATTCATTGAAAAGATATTAGGTTATAGCATAGTTGTCAAGAGAAGGATAATGCCAAGGAAGTAAGTGAAAATAAAATACCTTATTATCATTTGTGTTATAGTATTTTTTATTTAATTTGAAAACCAGGTCATATGAGGGTTGGGTCATAAATCATGGCAACTGTGTTTCCTCACATTTCCACAGGGCTGCCATACAAAGATCATGTCTGGGAAAGTAAGACACTCTCTCATATAAACTCAGACCAAACACATGGTGGTCGTGCTCTGCGCTACAGCAGCTGCTTCAGCCAAACTTGTGTCACACGTGGCTGCCCTGCTTTAAGTGTGTATACAGTCTTATATGAAATCTTACGTTACAAAAGATGCTGGAAGTGTTGTCCTTCCTGGGTTATACAGTCATTGTGTCTGATAACCACATTTTGGCTTACACAAGTGAGTTCTGGCACTGTAATGTTTGTGATTTCATTTCCTCCAATGTATGAGGATTTGTTCAATACACTTTTTCTTTCAGTTTACCCCACAAATAAACATCACACACAGATCTGGAGAATGAGGGGGAAATAGACCAGCACCGATCTCACTGTCTGCAAACACTTCCGAGATTGCATGAGCAGGGGCTGAATCTTGTGTAAACCACCCATGCAAATTTTCTTCTTCCATTAACTGATGGAAGAATGGCTTCTAAAAGTCATCTTGGTACCTCTCTGCATTTACCATTGTCTCCAAAAAAAAACCTAAGGTAAATTATTCATCTTGCACTAACAGCACACCAAACACCAATCTTCTTATCACAATAAGGGACTTCATAAACACCATTAGGATTTTCTGCACACCAATAGCGAGAGAGTTATGACTGTTCAAACGACCATTAAGATGAAACCAGAACTTTTACATACGAAAAAGCTGTGTTGCAATGATAACTGCCTCACCGTGTTAACAGCCGAGATTCAGACTGGCAACTTATGCTTGCCAGGTCGAACACATGCAGGCTGCTTGCTAGGTCAAAAACTATGCACGCTCCTCCCATACTGCAGCTGCCGTGGCGCAGAGTACAAACGCCGTAAATTTGGCGTGGATTTATATGAGAGACCCTGTACATGGACAAAGCACGAGGTTGCAGTGCATTGGACATTACCACGCACAGGGTGATGGGGCTGCAATAGAGTCAGGCTCTGTGTAGAATGGATGTAACGAGGCATGAACAATGTGCAAACACCAAACTAGCCATTCATCAGGGCCACAATGCCAAAGAATGCAAGAGCGCTTGTGTATGCTGTGGGGAATTTTGCCCTTCATAACAAACCATTGCAAGATGGGCAGCGACATTTCAGCATGGACATGAAATAAGTAGCAACGTACAATTGTCCAGAAGACCTGTTAGTGTCTGGATTGTTGTGTTACATGCAGTAATTACCCAGTGCATGGATGTGGACAGAAAATGGATACTACTTCACTTACAAGCCAAACCAGGCATTGAAAGATGAACCATCCATAAGAATTTAATGGGAGATATTCATCAACATAAAACTGCAACACAGTGGGTGCCACGTACACTCACCGACATGCAAAAGTAAACATGATATGCCATATACTGTGAACACTTTGTAAGCTACCAGCAAGAAGATGAGCAAATGTTGGAGGGAATGGTGATCGTGGATGAATCTCAGCTTAAATGCCAGTCTGCAGAATGGTGACATGTAGGATCACCACGAAAACAGATGTTCTGGCAAAATCTTTCCCCTGTGAAGCAGATGGTTAATTGTGGCTCAAGATATCAGAAGCGTGATTGTGTGTCACTTTGTTCCACCTGCCACATCGGTGACAGCAACGCACTACTGAACCCTCCTTCAGAGATGGTTAAGTTGTGCCATTAGGAACAAATGCCTGGATCTTCTCAACAATGTCATCTTTTCTCCATGACAACGCCGGACTACATGCAGCAGATGCTGAATGGAGACAACTTCAGCGCTGCGGGTGGGAAATACTGGAACACACACCATACTCACCGGGCCTGTCTCTGTATGATTCTGACCTCATACCCAAAGTGAAAGAACCACTGCATACTCGGCATTAATCACACATTCCATTTGTGTGGAAGATCCTGCATTAATGCAGAAAAAAAAATAGTTGTCATGACTTATGAGCCAACATTGTATAATGAACACAGTTGATATCTTCAGAAAACACTCTACACTTTACAACATCTCAGATACTGTTTATATTTTTGTTCACAGTCTACTTTATTCCTAGAGATACCTGTTTCCTAATTAATAGATGAAATGTTAATCACTGCAAAAAGATGACTCGATCAAATACACATCAATAAGAAAAGCATTTCACAAACAAATTAAATAGCAGCTACTACTGTACACTATTGGAATATTGGTCAATTACATTGTCACTGATATTCCAACATTCTTTTAAAACAGAAATGTCTATATTTATATCATAAGTTTATCATTATAACAAATTGTAATTTTCATGACTAGTTGTATGAGCAAGAATTATAGATTGTTATAAATTGTTCACTTTGCATTGATTAAGGCTTCGATGACAGGAAAATGCTAATTCAAAATCATCATTATTCTGGGTGACGTCTACAACACCAAAAATGACTGATTTGAGACACTGCTATACAGTTGATAGGGCATTTAATTTGGCATATAAAACTAGTTTGGTGAAGAAATTCATTCATGTGCCATAAATTGGATTTATTACTAGGGCAGAACTTGTTAATAGTGATTTTTGCCTAGTCACAAAGTATAGCTTGTTGTCACAAACATTGTCAGAAAATTAAAACCAAAGTGTATAAAATCTATGATTTGGGATTAGCAACATCTGCCAAAATGATAATATACAGCTCTCTCTTACACATTCTTCCGCAATTTGAATATTGCTCTTTTTGTTTATCAGGATATGAAACACATAATATGAATCTAAGAAGAAAGTATGGGCTAGGTCATTACTTTGATTTCTGAAAGCCAATACAGGCAGGCTATTGTGTCAAGCATTCAGGGCATGAAAAGACAACTGAAGTAAAATTTTACTTCACTGTAGAAAGCTTGTGATCAAACCCAACTCGTTCAACTAGGACTAGGAAATGGACAGAACGTTAAAACATAAGCCTACATGCCGTTTGTCAACAGCATAATTTGCCTCGTCATTTTATCATTTACATACATCATTTCAGAGATACATAGCAATTATATTACATAATCAGCAGGGCTCTTTACATATAGTAGTACTTCAGAAACTAAAGTGTGTCAGATATGACAGCTGAGTGGCAAAGTCATTCATTTCATTCCAAAGTAGCAGCCGCAGTTCGACTTGCGGCCAATGCAAATGGAATTTTTGAAATGAAAAATCACGATTAGGAGAAAGAGAGATTTAATGGTTAAATACTTAATTCATTTCACAAGAGTATGCCAGTGTGGTATCTGTCATACTACTCCTGGCCCCTTCCAAATACTAGCCCCAGTTACACAAAAACATATGAACATGGGTACAAACTTACAAAAAATATGGGCTGCTGATGATGTCTCAATACACTAAAAACAACAATAAAATACAGTTTAACTTCTCACTGATAGTTAGGCAAGCAATTGTGTACTTTACTTAATGTCTTCCATAGTGGCTAGTAATAAGGCTTTGCTGGATCCTCTGAGCTACAGCACGCCTTTGATTTGCATTTTCTTCTGCACCAAGCAGAGGCTCTTCGTTTACTCTATGAAGACGACCCTGTTCTTCCACAGCATCAATTTCAGCATTGTCCAAACGATGAGCAATTCTCATGTTATGGAGTACAGCACATGCATTAGCTATCATCCCAGACATGACAGGGTCATACATTAGCTGTCGTTGCTGAGAAAGGCACCGGAACTCTTCAATACCCCAAAGAGCTGTTCAACAATAGATCTTGCAGCACACAATTCTTCGTTGTACTGGAATCGTGGTGTTCCATGTATTTCATATTTTAAAGGGGTCATAAGCCATGGCTCCAGGGCATAACCATCATCACCTGCAATATAATAATGCATTTTATTACTTGTGATTTGTAAGAGTCAAAATGGAAAGATTATCAGCCCCATACATTATTATTTGCATTACATGTTGTCCTTTAAGCTCTCCTGTACCTATTGAACAGAGAAGTGCATTGTTACCTGTAAGCCACGTGTTGCGTTCACCATAGGTGAAGTTTCTTTCATTGGCTCTTCTTGCAGCCGAATTAGACCAAACGTAAGCATCATGCCGATCCCCAGGATATCTGGCATTAATATTCAAAATTTTCAAATCTGGATCGCATATCTAGAAGCAAACCAACAATTAATTACATTACTATATATGAATAACAGATTGATAATGATAATAGTATGAAATGGAATTACAATCGTACTTACGGCTTGCACATTCAGTGTATGGTCACCCCAATGATTTACATAGGCTTACTCATGCTCTTTAGGTGCTACGATTTTCAAATATGTGCAGTCTATAGCACCAAGAGTGCCTGGAAATGGCTGCCGAGCATCTCGGAACTTCTGAACCGCAGAATAGCGTTCTACTGCAGTCATTGGAAAATATACCCACTGTCTCAGAAGCAATTCATTTTTGCTTCTTGTAACAACATGGACACATCGGCTCACAGAGGGCTGACTAACTCCAAGCTCCCATTCTTCACCAACAGTACTCTGATATGAGCCTGTGGCATAAAACCTCAAGGCAGTAAGGACCTATAAAGGTAATCAATCATTCATCACTTAGCTCCAAAAGTCTCTGAATGAAAGGCCAGTACTGGTAAGCTAAAGAAAATTATTTTCATTCATTCATAGAGGTAACAAAAAATTAAATAAATAAGAATACAGGAAAAGATATAGTAGACCTACCTGGGTTACAGCAGACAGTCCATATGGTCGTTGGCGTTCCAGAGATAATGTACCGGTAAGTGAATCTACAAGATCTCTGGCAACATTTGGACTTAATCTTAAAAGATCAATGAATTCATCGTCGTGCAATGAAAATGGGTCACGGCTATTTCGCTACTCTCTTCTTTCTACTTGCCGTTTAAGTCTTTGTACTCGATGCTCGAGATGCATGAGATCCAAAGCAAGGTAAGCATTGGCCATATGCTTGAGTTAGAGGACAATATTTATTTACAAGGCCCTCAGTAATTAACCTAACCTCAGAAAATACCTACATTTACAAGTTCTAACCCAAAGTATAATTTCCTAACCTACAAGAAGTTCTAACGTTCGTACAATTACCTAAACTAATTCGTTTAATCCAACTACAAAATATAAAATACCACTACACAGTTCTTAATCTTAGCATAAAACACAACTCGTTATTAAACGACGAAATATCTTTGTAAACAATAATTTCGTTCATCTACCACTCACAAACGCTAATATGGCAAATTGAGTGACAAGACAAACCACATAGTAAGGTCATTTGTTTAAAATTCATTATGTGTAAAATTATAAAATACAGTGATCACTTTCTTCCAATACATCTTTTACAAGATTTTGCTGAAATGCAGAGCACAGGGACTTTGTGTGATGTGACTTTAGGCGTAATTATGTATACACAGCCGTCGTTAACACAAACGATGGGTAGTAGTATAATTGGATAGTTCGGCGGCCACCACCTCCTCCGTCTCCCAGAGGCCACCTCCACCACCACCACAGCCAGAGGCCTCCCAGATGCCTCCTCCACCACCACCACAGCCAGAGGCCTCCCAGATGCCTCCTCCACCACCACCACAGCCAGAGGCCTCCCAGAGGTCTCCTCCACCACCCGCGGGAAATTTGAATTTGTAAACAAAGCCACGTGCTTTTTTACAGCTGTCATCGACAACAACGCATCGCTAACCTCAGTACTGCCATCTTGACGGGCCTAAACCTCAGTAGAACCAACTTAACCTAACTAGCGCGAGATAAACAAATCCACGTGTTTTTTTGACAGCCACGTGCTTTTTGACAGACAACAACGCACCGCTAACCTCAGTACTGCCATCTTGACGGGCCTAAACCTCAGTAGTACCAACTTAACCTAACTAGCGCGAGATAAACAAATCCACGTGTTTTTTGACAGCCACGTGCTTTTTTGACAGCTGTCAACGCCATCTTTAATCCAGAGAGCACCGTGCTGCCCTCTTTATCGTAGTAGATGTAAATTCGTCACCTGTCATCCGCAGTGCTGCCATCTTAACGGGCCTAAACCTTAGTGCTACCAACTTAACCTCACTAGCGCGAGATAAACAAATCCACGTGCTTTTCTGACAGCTGTCATCCGCCATCTTCAATCTATAGAGCACCGTGCTGCCCTCTTTAGCTACTTACCTTTGAAATGTGGTGGCGGATAATTTGAAAAATGCTTTTTGACAGCAGCCATCTTTGAACACCGTGCTGCCCTCTTTAGCTAGATACCTGTGGTGGCAGACAATTCTACGTGACAGCAGCCATCTTTGAGCACAGTGCTGCCCTCTTTGTGGCGGTGGGAAATTCCACGTGCTCTTGTTTGGAAACAAATTCACGTGCTATTTTCTGACAGCTGTCATCCGCCATCTTGCATCACAAACCTCAGTGCTAGACTATTTAGCTAGATACCTTTGAAATGTGGTGGCGGCAAATTCTACATGCTCTTGTTTGGAAACAAACCTATGCGCTTTTTTGACAGCTATCATCCGCCATCTTTAATCCAGAGAGCACCGTGCTGCCCTCTTTAGCTACTTACCTTTGAAATGTGGTGGCGGCAAATTCTACGTGCTCTTGTTTGGAAACAAAGCCATGTGCTTTTTTTTGACAGCTGTCATCCACCATCTTTAATCTAGAGAGAACAGTGCTGCACTCTTTAGTTGAAATGTGGTGGCGGCAAATTCTACGTGCTCTCGTTTGGAAACAAACCCATGTGCTTTTCTGACAGCTGTCATCCACCATCTTTAATCCAGAGAGAACAGTGCTGCACTCTTTAGTTGAAATGTGGTGGTGGCAAATTCCACGTGCTCTTGTTTGGAAACAAACCCATGTGCTTTTCTGACAGCTGTCATCCACCATCTTTAATCCAGACAGAACAGTGCCGCACTCTTTAGTTGAAATGTGGTGGTGGCAAATTCCACGTGCTCTTGTTTGGAAACAAACCCATGTGCTTTTCTGACAGCTGTCATCCGCCATCTTTAATCCAGAGAGAACAGTGCCGCACTCTTTAGTTGAAATGTGGTGGCGGCAAATTCCACGTGCTCTTGTTTGGAAACAAATTCTACGCGCTCTTCAGCTGTCATCCACCATCTTTAATCAAGAGAGCACCGTGCTGCCCTCTTTGTGGTGGCGGATAATTTGAAAAATTCTTTTCGACAAGCAGCCATCTTTAATCCAGAGAGAACAGTGCTGCCCTCTTTAGCTACTTACCTTTTTAGGCGGTTAATTTGAAAAATTCTTTTCGACAAGCAACCATCTTTAATCCAGAGAGAACAGTGCTGCCCTCTTTAGCTACTTACCTTTGAGGCGGTTAATTTGAAAACTTCTATTTAACAAGCTGCCATCTTTAATGAAAAGAGCAGGTAAATTTTACGTCACAGCTGTCATCCACCATCTTGCATTGCTAACCTTAGTGCTGCCCTCTTTAGCTACTTACCTTTGAAAAATAAAATCTATTTGACAAGCTGTCACCCGCCATCTTGCATCGCAAACCTCGGTGCTGCACTCTTTAGTTGAAATGTGGTGACGGATAATCTGAAAATATCTTTTTGACAAGCAGCCATCTTTAATCAACAGAGCACCGTGCTGCCATCTTTAGCTACCGCAATCTTACATCGCTTACCTCGCTGCTGCACTCTTTAGTTGAAATGTGGTGGTGGTAAATTCGAACAAGTTTAATCATACATCGGGGGAGCTAGAGTAAGCACGTGCTGCAGTGATGACGTCATCATGCATGTTTAGACTTTTCCGTCTTCTTAAGAGTAAGTCGGTGTAAAGGAATGTGGTGGCGGTAAATTCGAACAAGTTTAATCATGAATTGGGGGAGCTAGAGTAAGCACGTGCTGCAGTGATAACGTCATTGTGCATGTTTAGACCTGATCGTTTTTCTTAAGAGTAAGTCGGTGTAAAGCAATGCAATAAGTACAACATTTTTGAATGCGATCAAATATTTATTTACAAATGTACAACAGTGTTCGTTTTTGCTGCTGACAAGGTTGGTGTTCTTCTTAACAACGTATGCTTCTGAAATGCCTCCTGCAACATTCAAATTAAACAAAACATTTAGAAATATATTATACTAAGTATGTTATGCTTTACAGAGATCATATACTTCTTACCTTGTTGTTATTCCTTATCGGAATCATCATCATCATCATGAGGTACTAGAGAAAGTTCATTCATACACTGTGTACAGTGTTCAATCCTCGGATTTGGTCCATCCCAATCATCATCACCATTTTCTCCTCGATGCTTGTAATGTCGTTCACAAGTTCTGCATAAAGCTACTTCGATCGACATCTTACTGTGTAGAGGAAGGATGTCCCAAAAATTATGTACCTAAGAGGCAGCGTACGTATATAAAAATCCTGGTGGTAAGTATTGAATAAGATGTTTCGGCATCGACGATCTATGTTTATAGAACATCTTAATGGCCTAACTCACTCGTGTAAGATAAATAAGATGTTGCGGATGAGCATGCAAACAGCATGCGCATTTACAGTTTTGTTCCATAGCATACGATGTCGAAGCACACACTAATGAAAATGATAAAGACCTATTCTTATTTATAGTCTCGTAACAATATTCGTTAGCGGATGGTAAGTAACATCACTCATATGAATAATAAGACAATAGGCTGCTGTGTTAGCAGGAATGTTTTCAGATGTTTCAAATTCTAAACGAATATCAACTGGAGATTCTTTTATAGATTCTTCATGATAAGAGCAGTCTATAACTACAACCGGTGCTTTATTTTTAAATTCTTGAGGTGTAAAAAGCGGACGATCTTCTTTCTGATAATACGATGATTGAAATTTACAAAACATGTCATAGAGCATCCCAAACTTATTTTTCTCAAAGTTAATGTCTATGTTTTCGTAGGGATACGTAATTCCGTTGAGATATAGTCTAACGTATCTTAATTTACAGTGATCAAACAGTGAGCTATCTTTTTCGTGATTGAATTTACGATTAGTTTGAAATCCAAAAATAATGTACAAGGGCTTCTCAGTAAAACGTGATGTTTTAACAGCCCAGCTATGCTTGTTTGTAGGTGGTAACACAGGATATTCATGCAGCTCCGAACTTCTAAAACGTATAGGTAATAGTGTATCATTTTCTACAATCTTGAGCAATCGAAGTTTTTCACGATCAGATAAGGTTACATGTGGAATCCGCCACAGTATACGATGCAGTGTTATTTTCGATTCTACTGGTGTTTCTACTGCTTTAAGAGAATTGTAATCACTTCGATCACGTATTAGAATAAGCTCTTGTTTTGCGTTGATTATAATACGTGTAAAGTCTTCTGCGAACCCAAAAATATGTTTCAGTGATAACATACCCGTAAAAGTACCATCCTCATTAATCATCCAGTTGTTAGTAGCTTTTGGACACCATCCAGCCATCCGCAAAAGATTACTTTCTTCATCACAGAAAGAAGGGTAGAGTTTCATTGCACTTGTAATATCAACATTCTTCGTTCGATCTATTTCAACGTTATTTACTTCATATCGCGCTTCACAAAAGAGAAAAGCTAGAGCATGGTTGTTTAGTTGTGAAGTGCTTGGTCCACTTCCACCAGACTTTTCTAGTCGCCCTTCAGTATAGAGGTAGCTTTCGTGTGGTAAGTTGTAAACATCTTGTTGATTAATAATAAAATGAATTTCATCATTGTTATTTAATCGAAACGTAAAAGTTGATAGGAATGAAGCTCACTTCGTACTACACCTTCACGACTTTCTACTGTATTCGTAATGTCTAGCATTTCTTCCATTCTGTTGTAGTCGTGTATATCCTAAATCTTGGAGTATCTGCTTATGGGTATCTGTTAACTCGATGAGTCTCTGCACACATGTAGTATGTCTTCGGAATGTACACCGTGTTTTATAGATGGTTTTCATACTGGTTTAAGATGTAGTTTGTAAGCTACGTACGCGTGCTGATCTAAATGAATAAGCTGATTATGTTTACTTACAAGTCTAAGAGTAATGTTGCTAATGTGTTTTACAGACACAGGATGATAAAGAACTACTGCTGGTTTCTCACAAATAGTATATCCACGTTCCTCTGTAACAATAAAGTCGTGAGGACGTGCGAAGGTTGTAGATTACTATTCAAGTCTGTAATAATATTACAAGTAATGTTCACATTATAATCATCGAAGAGTTTTATAGGTTGATCAGACTCGTAACGTACGTTCGGTAGGAGCTCCCTCGATGAAAATCCAAGCAGTGGTCCAATCGAATCAGGTTGTGATTTGAAGTCAATCTTAAATGATGATTCAATAACACATTTATGTGTAATGTTGCTTATAGTGATAGAGAACTTGTAATTATGATTACTAAAACTATCTTCCCCAAACTGATCAATTAACGTACTTTCAATATAGTCGTGAATATCGTCTACTGTATAACTACCTGAGGGTAGTGTTACCACATACTCATCGTCATAGAACTTGTTTAAACCATCACGCACATTATAGATTTTATTGTAGCTTTCAAACGATACTAGTCCAAGACTATGCGGCTGATAACCAAGTTCGATTGGTGGATTAAAATAGACGGTTGTTTCAGGTCCTTCTCCACGTACAGCAAACGTCCTTTCACTGTTCGTCATCACGTAGACACTAATGCACTTTCTCTACTGTCTGGGTTTGATATAAGAACATAAGACATAATCGTCCGCACATGCGTGTATTAAAGTTTTGCACACGGTTTTTATTGTAAACAATGTCTGCACTGCTTCCGAAATAACGTATGAGCTCAAAAGGAGGAGGTAAGTCTCCATAGCTATCAAAATAACATACTTTAGATTTACGTTTTACATAAGCAACGTAATGAGTTCCAGGTCCACGACTGTCGTCCAAGTTAATTACGGCACTTTCACGTTCACGCGGGCGCTCTGGTAGTTGATCGCGCATATACACTCCTCGAAAATAATGAATTCCTAGATGTTTAGCAAACGTAAAAACTTCATCATGCGTTAGAGCTCGATATGGCAGTGCATTCAGTAGACGTTTTTTGGAGAAATGTAGATACCAAGCCCTTTCTTGTATGGCGCTAGCTTCATGTTCATACCTTTGCCTCGTAACGCAATTGCCTCCATCGTCTTGTTATGACGTTCACTCTCTTTCAGCTGTTGTTTCGCTTCTTCTACAGCTTTGACAGTCCTCGCTACAGCACTAGCACCACCTAGAAATGACCCTAAAGCTGCTAAGCCAGCAAACAGCGCAGGAAGAAATCCTCCTCGTTTTGGTACAGGGATAATTCGTGCACGTTTACTAAATATTGTTCTGCACTTTGGAGAAATTCTCGCCCTTGCTGCGCGTAACGCCTTAGTAATAGCTACACGAGGATTGTATTCTCCTCGAATAGCGTTTTGCGCAGCCTTTATAACATGTTTCCATCCAACAGTTTTTACTTTCTTCTTCTTCTTCATGTCCTTTGGATATCGTTGTTTCACCATGCTGGACACGACTTTACTAGTCAAGAGCAAATCATAAACTAACCGTTACCTCTTGTTTCGTTTAATATATATATTACTATTACGTACTTTATGATTCAGTTATCATGAAGATTATAAAGCAGCAAGACACGCTACCTGTTACCGACATTGTACCACATCTCTTACCTAGTTCTATTACAACTACAAGAAAACGTCATGGAACGTTGTTTCCTTTTACTGTTCGATGTATTATATCAGGCCCGTCGGGATGCGGGAAAACAAATCTTTTACTCACACTTATTACTTCTGTAAATGGTGTACGCTTCGAGAATATTTATGTTTTCGCAAAGTCACTCTATCAGCCACTATATACTATTCTACAAACTGTAATGCACGATCTAGTTAAAGATGGAATAAGATATTTTACATTTAATTCGCATGAGCAAGTACCATCACCAGACGATGTGCTTCCTAATTCTCTTATGATCTTTGATGATGTCGCAACAGAACAGCAAAACGTTATTCGTGCATTCTTTAGTATGGGTCGGCATAAATATGTTGATTGCATCTATTTGTGCCAAACCTATTCTCGTGTGCCTAAGCAGTTGATACGCGACAACGCAAATGTTATTGTGCTTTTTCGGCAAGATGAGCGCAACATGCGACATGTGTATAACGATCATGTTAACACTGATATGACATTCGATGACTTTAAACGTATGTGTGCTAAATGTTGGTCATTACACCGTTACAGCTTTTTAGTTATTGATAAAGAAAGTGATGTACAGCATGGACGATATCGCATGGGTTTCCATCATTTTATATGCATTAACACAGAATTACAGTAACTACTTGATTAAAAACCATCATCATGTTAACATCTAGCAAGGAGATCACAAAACATATCATCCAAGCTCGAAACAATATTCGACGGAAATTTAAGGAGCTTAAACGTATTCAAGCAGACACGGGTTTATTTTTAAAAACACAACTAAGTACACCACTCAAAGAAATTTTTAATTCTACTTCATTACCGCAGTCTACTTCAAGTTTAGCTTCTATGCAAACATCATATCATAAAGAGAAGCATGAAGAAGAAAAGCATGAAGAAGATAAGGAAGAGAAGAAGCAGGGTGTAGATCAAGAAGAGGAAGATAAGGAAGAGGAAGAAGAAGAAGAAGAAGAAGAACTTAACGATACATCACCATCTAAGCGTGTTGAGTTTTTAACTACAGATGTTATTGCTGAAACGCCTACTACATCGACGCAAAATCTTTCATTTTTGTCTGGGGTTATGATTACACCAGAGTATCGCAATCAGTTTAGAACTTTTATTCAAGATACGTATGGATATGTCTTTGCACCTTATATAGAAAAACTTTTTACAAACTGACACTACCTACGGTATTCGCTACGAAGATGACTGTTTCCGGATAGGAAATTCAAATGTTAAGATTAATAACAACAAACTCATTGTAAAAGGTGTTACCTATAAACCTACGAAAGGACTCTTAGAACTTCTTTTCTCACGAATACCTGACAAGGATATAATTTTACAAGATGATCTTAAAAAATATAAAGCACTAATTTTTGCTACTGATGCAACACGACGTAATTACAAGAGAACAGAAGCTGTAAATGCGAATAAGAGTTACAAGTATCGTGAGTTTATTTCTAAGCTGTTTCCAACTGCACGTAGTCTTGATGTTATCTACAAGCCTTTGTTGCCGTATGTGGATGTAAGATACTGGAATGACCCAAACTTACTCGTCGAACGATTACAACTTTTAAGAGCATCGCAAGAGGCTGGTCACACTGGTCATGGATCAGAAATTCTAGAAATAGAAAGAGAACTACGTTATGCCGGTATTATTTTGTAATGGCTCGTCAAGAGAAGATCTCACCTGTAAAGGTAAACATCGCACATGAGTTACATAAACCAGCACGTGGCACCTACTGTCGCAGACGCGTTATTACACGAGAAAAAGATGATCTCTGGCAAGCAGACTTAGTAGAAATGATTCCATATGCTTCTAGTAATAAGGGGTATAAGTATCTACTTACTGTTATCGATGTGTACTCGAAGTTTGCTTTTGCACAACCCGTGCGTTCTAAAACAGCAGCTCAAGTTAAAGAAGCATTTAAACATATTGTTGAAGAATGGAAACGCTGCCCAAGGCTTCTTCAAACTGATCAAGGTGAAGAGTTTTACAACAAGGATTTTTCTTCTTACCTCAAGTTACTTGGCATTCAACACTACTCTACGTTCAGCAATCTCAAGGCAAGTGTTTTAATCGTACACTCAAAACAATGATGTGGCGAGAATTTACAGCGCAAGGTTCATATCGTTGGATTGATCTGCTACCTAGACTTTTATCTACCTACAACGATACACCTCATCGCACTATCGGAACAAAGCCACGTCTTGTTACAAAGAATACACCTCGTATAAATGCTATTCATCTTGTAATTAAAACAGCTGATCCACGTCGCCATCGCTTTAAAGAAGGTGATTTTGTTCGCATCAGCAAACACAAGTCTATCTTTGCAAAAGGATACACACCTAACAGGAGCACTGAAATTTTTCAAATCAGAAGTGTTAAGCTTACTAATCCAGTTACGTATTTACTTCGCGATCTCAGAGGACAGCCTATTGAAGGAGGATTCTACATCGAAGAACTGCAAAAAACAAAATATCCTGATCACTATTTAGTTGAACGTGTTATTCGACGTCGTGGCAATAAACTGTATGTTAAATGGCTTAGTTTTAATAACAGCTTTAATTCATGGATTAATAAAGAGGATGTACTTTAAATCTTATGTGTGTTTTCTTTTAATCCTCTACGTTTCCTTTCTTCTAAGTCACTAGGACATGCTGTAGGATTAAACAACACCTGTAATATGTTTTGACAATTCATATGTATTTTAGAATATATATATACATTTTTATCCTTTGTTTATTTTACGGTCTTTGACACTCAGTTTTCGTTTTATTACACCAACAACGACAAGTGCTGCTATATTCTTCTGAGCAGCTAATGCACTAGGTAATAACACATACACACACAGCATAACTTTACGAAGCAGATTTTAACAGCTACACGACATACTCTATGCAGGCAGCATGTAACTACGTGTCAGGCGAAAGTGTTCTAGGGCCGCAGGGGAGATGAAGCACGAAGAAAAGAAGATCAATCACTCTATTGATGAGTCCACGCCCAACATGCTTCCTCATCTTTCTCCCAGCACGTTTCTTCACCATTTCCTTGTTTACTCTCTCCACAGCCATGATAAGTGTTTATAAGCGAAGACAACTCGTTAGTTTTAGGTCCGTGATACAGTTTAATTAGTTGACATGTACGGCACTGTCTCACAGACGGTCTTCTACCTAAACTCACGTGTTCATGATGTAAACTACACGTTTGAAGCTCTGACAAAACAGGATCTTGAGTCCACTCACGAGGCACCTTATCCCAAATCTTCTTTACAGCATTCGCAGCTACATTAACCGAAAATGCCTTTGGTAATGCATTTAAATCTTCTTCTGTAAAAGTGTTTAGTTTCTTTTTGCATGCATAAAACTTTACGATTCCCTTTTCAACTGCGTTACACTTAGTATCTGTTAGAAATGACATGATGTCTATACTCTACAAATGTTTCTTTTACACTAAGGTTATTTCGACACTGCAGTTTACATATGTTGTTCACTTCCCGGCATGCACTGCGACACAACCAATCAAAGAGCATGCATACATGTTGTAAAGACTGTTTACTTGTTTCTCTACTATGCTCTTTCGGAAGAGTTTTAAATGATGGGCACCCCAATTCATGCATGTCGATAACTTCACACGATGATGGTAGAAAATCTCGCAACCATTCTTTCTTTTCACAACCCTTTAAAAGAACAAGATCTGCTCTTGACAAATGTGCATTCATCATTAAACGTAGAAAACGATAAGGTATTCCTTTTTCTTCCCACTTCAAACCTAAATTGTTTTCAATCCACTGAGTCTGCTTTTTATCTTCATCTGTTTGCAAACAGTAAGGGAACGGTGGACTAAATACTAAACTAACAAGTTTTGGTGCCCACAACACACTTCAATCTAACACAGCCACCTCTTTTAACACAAATTTGTTTCCGTTTACTTTAAAGCCTTGCACATCAACTATTAATGTTTTCGTCATGTTTGCACTCCACTCTCTATCACTGTTTCTCGAAGACTAAAGCTTTTAGTCAACGAACGGTTTTAAACATGCACAATAACGTCATCACTGCAGCACATGCAAACTCTTGTTTTTATAATGCATACTTATTGCTTTCCTTACACCGACTTACTCTTAAGAAAACGGACAAGTCTAAACATGCATGATGACGTCATCACTGCAGCACGTGCTTACTCTAGCTCCCCCGATGTATGATTAAACTTGTTCGAATTTACCGCCACCACATTTCAACTAAAGAGTGCAGCAGCGAGGTAAGCGATGTAAGATTGCGGTAGCTAAAGATGGCAGCACGGTGCTCTGTTGATTAAAGATGGCTGCTTGTCAAAAATATATTTTCAGATTATCCGTCACCACATTTCAACTAAAGAGTGCAGCACCGAGGTTTGCGATGCAAGATGGCGGGTGACAGCTTGTCAAATAGATTTTTTCAAAGGTAAGTATCTAAAGAAGGCAGCACTAAGGTTAGCAATGCAAGATGGTGGATGACAGCTGTGACGTAAAATTTACCCGCAAGATAGCACCGCGATGCTCTTTTCATTAAAGATGGCAGCTTGTTAAATAGAATTTTTCAAATTAACCGCCTCAAAGGTAAGTAGCTAAAGAGGGCAGCACTGTTCTCTCTGGATTAAAGATGGCTGCTTGTCGAAAAGAATTTTTCAAATTAACCGCCTCAAAGGTAAGTAGCTAAAGAGGGCAGCACTGTTCTCTCTGGATTAAAGATGGCTGCTTGTCGAAAAGAATTTTTCAAATTATCCGCCACCACAAAGAGGGCAGCACGGTGCTCTCTTGATTAAAGATGGTGGATGACAGCTGAAGAGCGAGTAGAATTTGTTTCCAAACAAGAGCACGTGGAATTTGCCACCACCACATTTCAACTAAAGAGTGCGGCACTGTTCTCTCTAGATTAAAGATGGCGGATGACAGCTGTCAGAAAAGCGCATAGGTTTGTTTCCAAACAAGAGCACGTGGAATTTGCCACCACCACATTTCAACTAAAGAATGCAGCACTGTTCTCTCTGGATTAAAGATGGTGGATGACAGCTGTCAGAAAAGCACATGGGTTTGTTTCCAAACAAGAGCACGTGGAATTTGCCGCCACCACATTTCAACTAAAGAGTGCAGCACTGTTCTCTCTAGAATAAAGATGGTGGATGACAGCTGTCAAAAAAAGCACATGGCTTTGTCTCCAAACAAGAGCACGTAGAATTTGCCGCCACCACATTTCAAAGGTAAGTAGCTAAAGAGGGCAGCACGGTGCTCTCTGGATTAAAGATGGCGGATGATAGCTGTGAAAAAATCGCATAGGTTTGTTTCCAAACAAGAGCATGTAGAATTTGCCGCCACCACATTTCAAAGGTATCTAGCTAAATAGTCTAGCACTGAGGTTTGTGATGCAAGATGGCGGATGACAGCTGTCAGAAAATAGCACGTGAATTTGTTTCCAAACAAGAGCACGTGGAACTTCCCACCGCCACAAAGAGGGCAGCACTGTGCTCAAAGATGGCTGCTGTCATGTAGAATTGTCTGCCACCACAGGTATCTAGCTAAAGAGGGCAGCACGGTATTCAAAGATGGCTGCTGTCAAAAAGCATTTTTCAAATTATCCGCCACCACATTTCAAAGGTAAGTAGCTAAAAAGGGCAGCACGGTGCTCTATAGATTGAAGATGGCGGATGACAGCTGTCAGAAAAGCACGTGGATTTGTTTATCACGCGCTAGTGAGGTTAAGTTGGTAGCACTAATGTTTAGGCTCGTTAAGATGGCAGCACTGCGGATGACAGGTGACGAATTTACATCTACTACGATAAAGAGGGCAGCACGGTGCTCTCTGGATTAAAGATGGCGTTGACAGCTGTCAAAAAAGCACGTGGCTGTCAAAAAACACCTGGATTTGTTTATCTCGCGCTAGTTAGGTTAAGTTGGTACTACTGAGGTTTAGGCCCGTCAAGATGGCAGTATTGAGGTTAGCGATGCGTTGTTGTCTGTCAAAAAGCACGTGGCTGTCAAAAAACACGTGGATATGTTTATCTCGCGCTAGTTATGTTAAGTTGGTACTACTGAGGTTTAGGCCCGTCAAGATGGCAGTACTGAGGTTAGCGATGCGTTGTTGTCGATGACAGCTGTCAAAAAGCACGTGGCTTTGTTTACAAATTCAAATTTCCCGCGGGTGGTGGAGGAGACATCTGGGAGTCCTCTGGCTGTGGTGGTGGTGGAGTTGGCCTCTGGGAGGCCTCTGGCTGTGGTGGTGGTGGAGGAGGCATCTGGGAGGCCTCTGGCTGTGGTGGTGGTGGAGGAGGCATCTGGGAGGCCTCTGGCTGTGGTGGTGGTGGTGGAGGTGGCCTCTGGTAGCCGGAGGAGGTGGTGGCCGCCGAACTGTCCAATTATACTACTATGGGTCAACAAGCTGACGGTCACCAATCGAGGATATTCGGTCCATGCAACAGCTTTCACCTACTATTATCGGTAAAAAAAAAAAAGTACAGAATAGCGCTCGCCGAACATAGTAGGGAGGTTGAGTAACCGATATCGAACAATGTCGGTTGACATGTACGGAATAGCACCCCACTGTGCGTTATATTCACAGTTTTCAATTGTTATAAAACACTAGCTGCTCTAGTATTAGGTAAGGCACCTCCAGCGAACTGTGCGTTATATTCACAGCTTTCAATGGTTATAAAACACGAGCTGCTCTAGTATTAGGTAAGGCACGTCCAGCGAACTGTGCGTTATATTCACAGCTTTCAATTGTTATAAAACACGAGCTGCTCTAGTATTGGGTAAGGCACCTCCAGCGAACTGTGCGTTATATTCACTGCTTTTAATTGTTTTAAAACAGGGTCGGCGTGGCCTACAAGTGGCCACGGCTGATCCGTGGTCCGACAGCTCTGTACTCCGACCGACCAACCGAGCAGAGGACGGCTGGCTACGGCTCTACGTCCCTGTATTCGAGAGACGGAGACAGGCTGGTCCCCGCTGTCGGCTGTCTTGAGAATGGTTTTCCGTGGTTTTCCATGCCTCTGCACTCTTGGGAATGCCGGGACATTTCCTAGTGTAGGCCATGGCCGCCCACCTCCTCACCATCTCTAAACATCTCCTGACCTAAGCGTCTCTTAGGAGGCCCGCCGTCCCTTTCAGGGAGTAGCAGTAATAGTTATACAACCGTCTACACCACTTTCCTAGTGCTGTTAGGAATATAGTATATTTTTAGACAGTGGTACGATAATTTTAGA
The DNA here is from genome assembly GCF_040414725.1 of Anabrus simplex. Taxonomy (NCBI): domain Eukaryota; kingdom Metazoa; phylum Arthropoda; class Insecta; order Orthoptera; family Tettigoniidae; genus Anabrus; species Anabrus simplex. The sequence goes on from NC_090279.1 coordinate 35,470,664, forward strand.
GGATCAAAACTACCCATGGCCTGTCCAGTTCGATGTCTCTAACTCAGTACGTTCTTATTTAATGTTCATAATTACTACACACTCAGGTCCTGCTGCTAGTACTGTTCCCTGCAACACGCAGTACACGGCAGATGATGGCCACCTTCGTCGGAGGATTTGCCTTACAAGGCACCTTCTACTCCTCCGTGAGCCTTCATATCTTCGATGTATTATTATTATTATTATTATTATTATTATCTACATCGCACGGTATATTATATTTTACGCCATGTGTATTATCAGTCGCCGAATAAGCGATAAATTTTCCTCCTAACAGGCGAGTTACGAGTCCTGCAGTTCAATGACACTACGTACAAACTGCACTGAAGATCTCCAGAATTATCACTCCACGCTAAAAATGTACACAACATAAATGATTCCTATAGCTTTTGTTAGCAACAGTTTTTTGATAGAATTAGATAACTGAGAAATTGCTGAAGAAACGTAATTATGACGAACATGTATGTTAGAATCCTGAATAGGACATACAGTGCACTTCAACAGCCTGCATAGCCTGTGCTCGAGTTACGGAGTGGAAATACTTTATAAACAAATTGTAACCGAATATAGACTTCGCCGTACGTAGCCTAGTGGCGAGTCTCTCGACCCTCTTGACGCATGTGCACCGTTCAGTCTGCAACCCTCTGTGAATTTCCTGAACACCTCCACAATCCTGCATTTGTAACAAGTTCTATGGTCTCGTTTAGTTCTATACCTACTATCTCCCTCTACTTCCCTTACCCTCCATGACTGAGTCCATTATTCTCTTAGGTAACCTATCTTCCTCCATTCGCCTCATATGACCCCAACCGTCGAGTCGGTTAACGCATATGCCTACATCCATTGAATTCATTTCTAATTTTGTTTTCATCTCCTCATTCAGTGGACCTCCCTGCCATTGTTTCCACCTATTCGTACTAGCGATCTTTCTCACTACTTTCATGCCCGTTATTTCTAACTTATGAATAACATACCCAGCTTTCACTCACGTACAGCAGGTTCTTTCGGGTGCTGACTTCCTTCTGACACTCGGTTCACCGGAAAAGACGTGGGTTCGATTCCCTGTCAGGATGTCGAAATGATATTTCCACTTCCGAACGTTCACATGGGCCTGAGTTTAAATCAACCTACAACAAGAATGAGTACAAGGTAAAGAGGTAACCACTATCCCCCCCCCCTCACAGAGCCTTCAGTCTCACGTACTATGTACTACCATCCATTGTGAGAAACACCACGAGTCGGGGCGTTGCCTGTGATTAGTACCACTATATGAGCTACACTGTGGGTCTGCGTTGCTTGTGGTTAATACCAACTATATGAGGAATACCACGGGATAGTACGAGTCCGTGTGATAAGTACTCCTATGTGAGGGACACCATGGGTTTGTGTTGCATTAGACTGGAGCCATAATGTGAGGAACAGCATAGGTCTGCGTTACCTCTGGGTATTACTCTACCTGTACTAGAATGTGCGGAAGACAATAAGTCTACATTAGTCGTGATTAGTGCCGCTACATGAGAAATACCATGATTCTTACTTTCCTAGCGATAAGTACCATTATGAGAGGCCGTTGTCCTAGATTTTGGACCCCTTTAGACAACAAGCGTCATCCATTCAGGATTGTGCCTTGGAAGCAGCCCCTTTGTCAGTATATACTGCTGGGAATGTGGGGTATTGCAGGTCGAATCCACTGATTGTTTTGATTTCATAATCATTGTTCTTCGTCTCTGGATTCAGTGGATTCATTTTGGAATTAATTGTAACTTTCAATATTGCGAGTTGGATCCGCTGATTAGTTTGAATTCAAATTTAGCCATTCATTATTCATCATCATGTTTTCAATTCTGGTCAGTTGATGAGTTTTGGACTTTTAAATTGTCATTACATTTCGTCTCATTCCGTGTTATTAGGGGCCGATGATCTAGATGTTAGGCCCCTTTAAACAACAAGCATCGCCATCATCATTTTCAAGTTTCTAGACTGCAGGCTTTCAGCGCAGTCTGCCATTAAGACCTAGTCATCGGATTAGACCAAACTGCTCACTACATTGCCACCCAATTGAATCCCTCCCTGCCACTTTACACCTTTCAGTAGATGATCCATGTAAACTATGAACAACAAATGTGAAGGGTTACAGGCGGGCTGAGCAGCTCAGACGGTTAAGGCGCTGGCTTTCTGAGCCCAACTTTGCAGTTTCGATGCTGACTCAGTCCGGTGGTATATGAAAGTGCCTAAATACGTCAGCCTCATGTCGGCAGATTTACAGGCACGCAAGAGAACACCTGTGGGATGAAATACCGGGCTTTCGGCGTCTCCAAAAACCATAAAAGTAGTTCGTAAGTCGTGAAAGCAACAACATAATTATTGAAAGACTGCAGCCTTGCCTAACTCCTGTAAGTTCCTTGAACAAGAACTCATTCTACTCCCTGTAGCCCAATACCTTTGATTGATGGAAGTCGAAATACAGCGTAGAGGTACGTTTTGAGATGTTAGAGAGGTAGGCCCAAGGAAACGAGCAGCTCTGCACTCCACCGTCAACTGTCCTGAGGATGATTTTCCTTGGTTTCCCGTTTTAACTTCCAGGTAAATGCTGGGCTACCTCCTTACCCAGTTTCATTTCAACTTCATCGGTTCCCCCACTTATTCATCTCAGCTCGTATCAGGACCCCGTGGTAAACATACACACATATTATACCAGGTGGCTCTCGAACGCCGTACTCTCTACTAATAAATGCCCCGCATGCACAAATGATGAATGGGATGTCTACCAACTGATTTTCACAGGGGAACTACTGCCAGCGGGCAGGTTACGTCAGAATATAAAGATAAGGAACGGAGTGTCGCTCGCAGCATGTTACCGGTCTAATGCACCCCTTGCATTAGTAAACATCGTTTTCGACCGCATAGTTCTAGGCTGGTGTATGGTACAGCCGCACTATATTTGTTGTCTGCATATCGGCAGTGGATAGTGTGATCAGCAGCGGTGAATACACAGACATTATTTTAAACTGAACAACCTGGTCGGAGTGCAACAGAAGCTCCAAACAGACGTACGCCTTCTGCACACATATTAGTTTTAGTTTTTGTTCCATACAATCAAGCTTGCATTTTGGTTGCATTGCAGAACACGATCGCTTCCAATTTACTTCTAGGCGCATAAACATATAATTTTTTTGCATCTAAATTTGTTTTTCGACATGCTGAAATCCAACAAATATGCCAACAACAACAACAAAAAGTTAGGACCACAACTGGCACCGGTCGTGTTCTCTAGCGTAACAGATTGTTTGGTATGTGCTAGAGAATGAAAAGGAGAACATAATGATGGGTAACTCTGTTCTCAGCCATAGAGTCAGTAAATAATATACTAGAGGTAGCACTGGCGCTGCAGTCGCGTGCGAAGTTGAATGAACGCGCTGTTTGGCAAAAGCTGGATTGTTTGGCATTGTCACTATTGGAGCTTCCCGATAAATTGAAGTATATACTTCTCTGTCTCCTGTGCAGCTTATGGTTGCATAGAGAGATTCATAAAGGGCAGTGGCGTATCATTTACAGGTATGTTTCCTTGAAATTCAAGTCTGTCCGTATAAAACAATATTTTGCGTGACACTTGTTGTCATGTGAATTAGCCTACTTGAGCTGACTTCACGACTGATTCCGCTGTCGGCGTGAATGAGATTCTTTGGATATCTTCCTGAAGACTAAAATTAATGTTGTACCAAATACAGTATAAGGGATGACATTATCCTTTCACTGATTGGCCATGCTTTTGAAAGCGAATATCCAAAAAGCATGTGCATGGTACCGAGCGAGTGGCTGCATTCAGGAGATAGTAATTTTGAGCCCCACTGTCGGCAGCCCAGAAGATGGTTTCCAATGTTTACACCAGGCAAATGTACAGACGTGTCCTTCCCACTCCTGTCCCATAGTCACCGTGAGAACGGTGTGTGTCGGTGCGACGTAAAGCAAGTTGGTACTAAAAAGAAAATAAGAAAAGATGTGCGTGATAGCCTGGAATTGTGCTCGGTTTTTCACTTTCTGTGTGTATTTATAGTATTAAAAGATATTGAATATATTTTCTGTATATACAGTTTGTTGCTTTCCCTTCGTACAATACGTGTAGCATTCATACCTTACCAGATTTTCAAATTTAGAGACTAGATGTGCAACACCGTGTGAACATCTGAGTCCTATACCTTCGTCAATATTATTCCCTTAAATGTTATATAGGAATATATACAAGCATAATAAATTATTGAGCGAGCGATTTGGCCGTGCGGTAAGGGCCACGCAGCTGTTCGCTTGAGTAGTATAATAGGCGGATTCGGGCGCCACCTCCACCTCCTCCTCCGGCTCTCGGGAGAGGCCTCCGCCTCCCGCGGGAAATTTGAATTTTGGCGGGAAATTTGAATTTTGGCGCGAGATTTGAATTTGTAAACAAAGCCACGTGCTTTTTGACAGCTGTCATCGACAACAACGTATCGCTAACCTCACTGCTGCCATCTTGACGGGCCTAAACCTCAGTGGTACCAACTTAACCTAACTAGCGCGAGATTTGAATCGGTAAAGAAAACCACGTGTTTTCTGACAGCCACGTGCTTTTTGACAGACAACAACGCATCGCTAACCTCACTGCTGCCATCTTGAAGGGCCTAAACATCAGTAGTACCAACTTAACCTAACTAGCGCGAGATTTGAATAGGTAAACAAATCCACGAGTTTTTTTGACAGCTGTCATCTGCCATCTTTAAACTACAGAGCACCGTGCCGCCCTCTTTATCGCAGTAGCTGCAAATTCGTCACCTGTCATCCGCAGTGCTGCCATCTTAACGGGCCTAAATCTTAGTGCTACCAACTTAACCTCACTAGCGTGAGATAAACAAAGCCACGTGCTTTTTTGACAGCTGTCATCCGCCATCTTTAATCAAGAGAGCGCCGTGCTGCCCTCTATGTGGCGGTGGCAAAGTCGAAGTGCTTTACAAACTCACGTGCTTTTGTCATCCGCATCTTTAATCCAGAGAGGACCGTGCTGCCCTCTATGTGGCGGTGGCAAATTCCACGTGCTCTTGTTTGGGAAACAAAGTCGCGTGCTTTTTTTCTGCCAGCTGTCATGCGCCATCTTTAATCAAGAGAGCACAGTGCTGCCCTCTTTAGCTACTTACCTTTGAAATGTGGTGGCGGCAAATCCCACGTGCTCTTGTTTGGAAACAAAGCCACGTGCTTTTTTGACAGCTGTCATCCGCCATCTTTAATCTGGAGAGCACCGAGCTGCCCTCTTCAATCAAGAGAGCACAGTGCTGCACCCTTTAGGTAGATACCTTTGAAATGTGGTGGCGGCAATTCATAATTGTATCCAGCAGCCATCTTTAATCAACAGATCACCGTGCTGCTATCTTTATCGTAGTAGCGGGAAAACAGCAGCCATCTATAATCTCCAGAGCACCGTGCTGCCCTCTTTAGCTACTTACCTTTGAGGCGGACAATTTGAAACATTCTATTTGACAAGCTTCCATCTTGAATCTACAGAGCACCGTGCTGCCGTCTTTAGCTACATACCTTTGAAATGTGGTGGCGGGCAATTTGAAAAATTATATTTGACAAGTTGTCATCTTTAATCAGCAGAGCATCGTGCAGCACTCTTTAGGTACATACATTTAATATGTGGTAGTGGATAATTTGAAAAATTCCGTCAGCTGTTATCTGCCATCTTGCATCGCTTACCTCAGTGCTGCTATCTTTACGGTACTAAACCTTTTAGTGGTGGTGGTGGTGGGAAATTTAAAATCTACATGCTTTTTTTGACAGCTGACATCCGCCATCTTTAATCATGAGTGAACCGTGCTGGTATCTTGCGGGTAATTCCGTCTACTGTCATCTGCCATCTTTAATCAACAAAGCATCGTACTGTTATCTTTAGCTACATACATTTAACATGTGGTGGCGGATAATTTGAAAAAACTTCCGTTAGCTATCATCCGCCATCTTTATTCTACAGAGCATCGTGCTGCTATCTCTAGCTACATACATTTAACATGTGGTGGCGGCAATTTGAAATTCTATCTAGATGCCATCTTTAATCAACAGAGCACCGTGCTGCTATCCCTTTGAATTGTGGTGACGTATAATTTGAAATTCCGTTAGCTATCATCATTAAACATTAGTGCATTCGCTAACCTAACCTCTCATCTACTATCTTGAAGGAGACTATACGACACCTCCTCTACCTCCTGCTCTTCCTCCTCCTCCCCTACCACCTCCGCGTCCTCCTCCTCCTCCTCTGTCAAGGCATAGCTTTATCGAACACGCATCGCGAAGGCAAGAGTGTGCAGCGATAACATTATGCATGTTTAGACTTGCGGATTACGAAAGAAACATAACAAGACTAAAATCGATGTTGTTATCTTCAACCTGTGATTAGAACATTGATTGATGTGTTCAGATCACTAATCAAGTGATCAAGACTAGAATCGAACACGGTACTCGATACAACATGTGTTTAGAACATGCCAGGGGATATCTTTGTTCTAAGAAAATCAGATTGAAACATAACAAGACTAGAATCGATGCCGTTAACTTCAACATGTGACTAGAACATTGATTGATGCGTTCAGATCACCAAACAAGTGATCAAGGCTAGAATCGAACACGGTACTCGATACAACATGTCAGGGGATACCTTTGTTCTAAAAAAATCAGATTGAAACATGACTAGAATCGATGCCGTTAGCTTCAAAATGTAACTAGAACATTGATTGATGTGTTCAGATCGCTAAACAAGTGATCAAGACTAGAATCGAACACGGTACTCGATACAACATGTCAGGGGACACCTTTGTTCTAAGAAGATCAGATTGAAACCTAGCAAGACTAAAATCGATGCCATTAACTTCAACATGTGATTAGAACATTAAATCAGATTGAAACATAACAAGACTAGAATCGAACACTGCACTCGATGTTGTTGACTTCAACATGTGATCAGAACATTAATTGATGTGTTCGGATCACTAAACAAGTAGAACCGAACACTGTACTCGATACAACATGTCAGGGGTTACCTTTGTTCTAAGAAGATCAGATTGAAACATAACAAGACTTGAATCGAACACTGTACTCGATGTCGTTAACTTCAACATGTGATTAAAACATTGTTTGGTGTGTTCAGAACACTATATAAGTGATCAAGACTTAAATCGAACGCTGTACTTAATAAACATGTTAGGGGATACCTTTGTTCTAAGAAGATCAGATTGAAACACAACAAGACTAGAATTGAACACTGTACTCAATACAACACGTCAGGGGATAACTTTGTTCTAAGAAGATCAAATTGAAACATAACAAGACTAGAATCGAACACTGCACTCGATGTCGTTAACCTTAACATGTGATCACAACATTGATTGATGTGTTCAGATCACTAAACAACTAGAATCGAACACTGTACTCGATACAACATGTCAGGGGACACCTTTCTTCTAAGAAAATTAGATTGAAACATAACAAGTCTAGAATCGAACACTACACTCGATGTCGTTAACCTTACCATGTGATCCGATACAACATGTTAGGGGGTACTTTTGTTCTGAGAACATTAGATTGAAACATAGCAAGACTAGAATCGAACACTTTACTCGATACAACATGTGATTAGAACATTGTTTGATGTGTTCAGAGCAAAAGTACAACTTCAATGATTTACCTAGTGTAAAAATAAAAAACACACTGTGCACATATCGCGTAGCTATCTCGCTTAGTAAACGATACAACTTTAATGATTTGCCTAGTATGAAAATCAAAAACACACTGTGCACATATCGCATAGCTAACTCGGCAACACTTCAAATCATTTGCTTAGTGCGAAAATAAAAAATCTATACCGCGTAGCTAACTCATTCACCGCACTGCTAAGACGCTTAGTAATTGCAAATACACAGATATATGTCATGCTAAAATCAAGAAAGCACACTGCGTAGCCAACTCGCTCGTTCATTCGCTTAGTGATTGCCACACGACTAGAACAATGATACACGTTACTCTTTTTTTCTCGAAACACACACACTCGGATAAGAATGTTGTGAGATACTACATACTTACATGTAAAAAAAATCATAAATTATATGTACACATGTTGTCTCCTCCAAGTTGTAAGACGAAATAGACGCAGTACTGCGAGTTTCCGCTATAGCTGGCGAACGGAAGTAGCATGATATCTCAGCAAAAATATACGCGTGAGCTTGCATACACGCAAGTCAGACACAATGATGGATACCGCGATTCAAATCCTGGCAACTTATGCCGTCAGGAAGGGCATCCGGCTAGATCGTGTAATTACACGTTATGACGATCGCGCAGGTCCCTCTCCTAGCATTTGCTATTTTTACGGCTTCCGACAGTAGGAGTTCGAACACGCTATCTCCCGAAGTAGCGAGAATGATTGCGGGTACAAGAGTGTTGAGGGTGATTCATTTGTCGGATGGAGGTGATAAGCCTTGTGCAGGCTTCATCGGAAGGTGTAGGCTATGTACCGGCACCGGGACATCTAGTTATAAAACCCGCTACAACAGATTTGTCGCGTATACTGCGATTTAAAATCCTAGTCCTTTAACGTCAGGAAGGGTAACCGGTCGTAAAACTATGGTGTATGATGTAAGAGGCTAGATACTAATAGTTTATGCGTCAAGATGGGTATCTAGCTATTAAACAATGGTTTGCGGTGTGGGACACAAGATACTGCAATTTAAAATCTTGTTTCTCTCATCAAAAATAACACCCGGCTGTAAAATTAATTCTTGCGATTTAAAATCTTAGTTCTCGCGTTATGAAGGGTATCAAGCAGTAAAACAGATTCTCGCGAGTTAAAATCTTAGTCCTCGCGTCAAGGAGGGTAAATAGCCGTAAAACTATGGTGTATGATGTAAGAGGCTAGATACTGTAATTTAAAATCTTACTTTTTGCATCACGAAGGGTAACTAGTCTTAAAACAAATTCTTGCGATTTAAAATCTTAGTTTTGCGTCAGGAAGGGCATCCGGTCGAAAACAATAGTGTATGATGTAAGAGGCTAGATACTGCTAGTTTTGTGTCAGGAAGGGCAACCAGTCGTAAACAATAGTTCGTGAAGTGTAACACTAGATACTGCGATTTAAAATCTAAGAAGAGCATCTAGCTGTAAAACCCCGATTCTCGTGTTAAAGGAGCATCTAGTTGTAAAACAGATTCTTAATCCCAGTTTCTTGACGTCAGGAAGGGCACCCGACCGTAAAACAATAGTGTATGATGTAAGAGGCTAGATACTGCTAGTTTTGTGTCAGGAAGGGCAGCCAGTCGTAAAGCAATAGTTCGTGAATTGTAACACTAGATACTGTGATTTAAAATCTAAGAAGAGCATCTAGCTGTAAAACCCCGATTCTCGTGTTAAAAAGAGCATCTAGTTGTAAAACAGATTCTTAATCCCAGTTCTTTGACGTCAGGAAGGGCAACCGTCCGTAAAACAATAGTGTATGATGTAAGAGGCTAGATACTGCTATTTACATTCCTAGAAGGGCATCCAGTTGTAAAACAGATTCTTGTGATTTAAAATCACGCGTCAGAAAGGGCAACCGGCCGTAAAACAGATTCTTGCGATTTAAAATCTCATGTTAGGAAGGGGCACTCGGCTGTAAAATATATTTTTAATCCCGGACCTGTTACGTTAGGAACCGCATCTAGCTGTAAAAAAAGTGTTAAGCTTTAGGAACAGGCTATGGGTTATATTTTTTGTTCCACCGCTTAGAACACTGTCTTTGAAGTTGCACCTGTGTAGTCAGTCAGAGTGAAGTGAGGAATGCATGCGTTGACTGAAATTGACAACTGGTCTTCCGGCTGTACTAACCTTCAGCGAGGACACTGCGTGCTGATAAGCTACTTGTAACTCACGGAACATTTTCTTAATCGTGTAGGTAATTCCTTCTAGTGTAAGTTCCTAACATAAAATATTATGATTGTGCGGAGAGGTTAAAACACAGTGCCAGCACATAGCCTACTCCTATCGAGAGAGCTTACACGGCGCCGGCACATAGGCTACTCCTGTTGAAGGAGTCTGTACAAAGTGTAACGCCCCCTATCAAAAGCGTTATATACCCTTACTTAATGCTGGCTTTTCGCACATAATCTGGTTATTCGAAACTGCCTAAGAATGTAATATAATACAGTAGGGAGAGGGTAAAACCCGGTGCCGGCACATAGCCTACTCCTGCTGAAAGAGCCTGTACAAGGCTTAACGCCTACATCCGACAGATGAATCACCATCAACATCTTGTACCCGCAATCAGTTTCGGAGAAGCCTGCACAAGGTTTAACGTTCCCATCAACAGCCCTTACTTAATGCTGGCTTTATGCACACCCTCTGGTTATTGGAAACTGCTTAAGAATGTAATATACTACAGTAGGGAGAGGGTATAACCCGGTGCCGGTACATAGCCTACTCCTGCCGAAAGAGCCTGCACAAGGCTTATCGCCTCAATCCGACAGATGAATCACAATCAAAATCCTGTACTCACAATCATTTTCGAAGGAGTCTGCATAAGGTTTAACGTCCCCATCAACTGCGTTATATCCCCTTACATAATGCTGGCTTTTTGCACACCCTCTGGTTATTCGAAACTGCCTAAGAATGTAATATACTACAGTAGGGAGAGGGTAAAACCCGGTGCCGGCACATAGCCTACTCCTGCTGAAAGAGCCTGCACAAGGCTTAACGCCTACATCCGACAGATGAATCACCATCAACATCTTGTACCCGCAATCAGTTGCGGAGAAGCCTGCACAAGGTTAACGCCCCCATCAGCGTTATATGCCCTTACTTAATGCTGGCTTTCTTGCACACCCTCTGGTTATTCGAAACTGCCTAAGAATGTAATATACAACAGTAGAGAGAGGGTAAAACCCGGTGCCGGTACATAGCTTACTCCTTCCGATGAAGCCTGCACAAGGCTTATCACCTCCATCCGACAAATGAATCACCCTCAACACTCTTGTACCCGCAATCATTCTCGCTACTTCGAGAGATAGCGGGTTCGAACTCCTACTGTCGGAAGCCGTAAAAATAGCAAATGCTAGGCGAGGGACCTGCGCGATCGTCATAACGCGTAATTATATGATCTAGCCGGATGCCCTTCCTGACGGCATAAGTTGCCAAGATTTGAATCGCGGTATCCATCATTGTGTCTGACTTGCGTGTATGCAAGCTCACGCGTATTTTTTTGCTGAGATATCATGCTACTTCCGTTCGCCAGCTACAGCGGAAACTCGCAGTACTGCGTCTATTTCGTCTTACAACTTGGAGGAGACAACATGTGTACATATAATTTATGATTTTTTTTTAACATGTAAGTATGTAGTATCTCACAACATTCTTATCCGAGTGTGTGTGTTTCGAGAAAAAAAGAGTAACGTGTATCATTGTTCTAGTCGTGTAGCAATTACTAAGCGAGTGACCGAGCGAGTTGGCTACGCAATGTGCTTTCTTGATTTTAGCATGACATATATCAGTGTATTTGCAATTACTAAGCGTCTTAACAGTGCGGTGAACGAGTTAGCTACGCGGTATAGATTTTTATTTTCGCACTAAGCAAATCATTTGAAGTGTTGCCGAGTTAGCTATGCGATATGTGCACAGTGTGTTTTTGATTTTCGTACTAGGCAAATCATTAAAGTTGTATCGTTTACTAAGCGAGATAGCTACGCGATATGTGCACAGTGTTTTTTTTATTTTTACACTAGGTAAATCATTGAAGTTGTACTTTGCCCTGAACACTTCAAACAATGTTCTAATCACATGTTGTATCGAGTACAGTGTTCGATTCTAGTCTTGCTATGTTTCAATCTAATGTTCTCAGAACAAAGGTACCCCCTAACATGTTGTATCGGATCACATGTTAAGGTTAACGACATCGAGTGTAGTGTTCGATTCTAGTCTTGTTATGTTTCAATCTAATTTTCTTAGAAGAAGGGTATCCCCTGACATGTTGTATCGAGTACAGTGTTCGATTCTAGTTGTTTAGTGATCTGAACACATCAATCAATGTTGTGATCACATGTTAAGGTAAACGGCATCGAGTGAGTAGTATAATACAGGGATTCGGGCGCCGCCTCCGCCTCAGGGCTCCCAGGGGCACCTCCGCCTCCGCCTCACGGGGGGCCCACCCAGAGGCCTCCTCCGCCTCCGCCTCCGCCTCCCGAGGGACCTTCCCAGAGGCCTCCTTCGCCTCCCGCGGGAAATTTGAATTTGTAAACAAAGCCACGTGCTTTTTGACACCTGTCATCGACAGCAAAGCATCGCCAACCTCGCTGCTGCCATCTTGACGGGCCTAAACTTCAGTGGTACCAACTTAACCTAACTAGCGCGAGATTTGAATTGGTAAACAAATCCACGTGTTTTTTGACAGCCACGTGCTTTTTGACAGACAACAACGCATCCCCAACCTCAGTACTGCCAGCTTGACCGGCCTAAACCTCAGTAGAACCAACTTAACCTAACTAGTGCGTGGTAAACAAATCCACGTGCTTTTTTGACAGCTGTCATCCGCCATCTTTAAACCACAGAGCACTGTGCTGCCTCTTTATCGCAGTAGCTGCAAATTCGTCACCTGTCATCCGCAGTGCTGCCATCTTAACGGGCCTAAACCTTAGTGCTACCAACTTAACCACACTAGCGCGAGATTTGAATCGGTAAACAAATCCACGTGCTTTTTTGACAGCTGTCATCCGCCATCTTTAATCTATAGAGCACAGTGCTGACCTCTTTAGCTACTTACCTTTGAAATGTGGTGGCGGATAATTTGAAAAATGCTTTTTGACAGCAGCCATCTTTAATCTAGAGAGCACTGTGCTGCCCTCTTTAGCTAGATACCTTTGAAATGTGGTGGCAGGCAATTCCACATGACAGCAGCCATCTTTAATCAAGAGAGCACCGTGCTGCCCTGTATGTGGTGGCGGAAATTTGAAAAATTCTACATGCTCTTGTTTGGAAACTAACTCACGCGCTTTTTTGACAGCCGTCATCCGCCATCTTTAATCAACAGAACAGAGTGCTGCCCTCTTTACCTAGATACCTTTGAAATGTGTTGCGGCAAATTCCACGTGCTCTTGTTTGGAAACAAAGCAATGCGCTTTTTTGACAGCTGTCATCCGCCATCTTTAATCAACAGAGCACCGTGCTGCTATCATGCGGGCAATTTCGTCAGCTGTCATCCGACATCTTTAATCCACAGAACACCGTGCTGCCCTCTTTATGGCTACTACCTTAAGCACGTAGTAGCGGGCAATTTGAAAAGTTCTGTTAGCTATCATCCGCCATCTTTAATCAAGGGAGCACCGTGCTGCCCTCTTTGTGGTGGCGGATAATTTGTAAAAATTCTTTTGGACAAGCAGCCATTTTTATTATACTACCTACTTACCTTTGAGGCGGTTAATTTGAAAAATTCTATTTGACAAGCTGTCATCTTTAATGAATAGAGCATCGTGCTGCTATCTTGCGGGAAATTTTTACGTCACAGCTATCATCCACCTTCTTGCATTGCTAATCTTAGTGTTGCCCTCTTTAGCTACTTACCTTTGAGGTGGACTATTTGAAAGAAAAAAATCTATTTGACAAGCCGTCACCCACCATCTTGCATCGCAAACCTCAGTGCTGCACTCTTTAGTTGAAATGTGGTAGCGGATAATTTGAAAAATTCTTTTTTGACAAACACCCATCTTTGAGCACCGTGCTGCTATCTTTATCGTTGTAGCGAGCAATTTAAAATCTAGATGCTTTTTTCTAACAGTTGTCATCCGCCACCTTTAATCTAGAGAGCACCGTGCCGCCCTCTTTGTGGTGGTGGTAAATTCCACGTGCTTTACAAACCCGCGTGCTTTTTGTCATCCGCCATCTTTAAACAAGAGAGCGCAGTGCCGCACTCTATGTAGTAGCGGATAATTTGAAAAAATTCTTTTTGACAAACAGCCATCTTTATTCAACACAGTTACCGCTATCTTACATCGCTTACCTCGGCGCTGCACTCTTTAGTTGAAATGTGGTGGCAGTTAATTCGAACAAGTTTAATCATACATCGGGGGAGCTAGAGTAAGCACGTGCTGCATTGATGACGTCATCATGCATGTTTAGACTTGTCCGTTTTCATAAGAGTAAGTCGGTGTAAAGGAAAGTCGTGGCGGTAAATTCGAACAAGTTTAAACATGCATCGGGAAAGCTAGAGTAAGCATGTGCTGCAGTGATGACGTCATTGTGCATGTTTAGACCTGATCGTTTTTCTTAAGAGTAAGTCGGTGTAAAGCAATGCAATAAGTACAACATTTTTGAATGCGATCAAATATTTATTTACAAATGTACAACAGTGTTCGTTTTTGCTGCTGACAAGGTTGGTGTGCTTCTTAACAACGTATACTTCTGATATGCCTCCTGGAACAAACAAAACATTTAGAAATATATTATACTAAGTATGTTATTCTTTACAGAGAAGATCATATACTTCTTACCTTGTTGTTATTCCTTTTCGGAATCATCATCATCATGAGGTACTGGAGAAAGTTCATTCATACACTGTGTACAGTGTTCAATCCTCGGATTTGGTCCATCCCAATCATCATCACCATTTTCTCCTCGATGCTTGTAATGTCGTTCACAAGTTCTGCATAAAGCTACTTCGATCGACATCTTACTGTGTAGAGGAAGGATGTCCCAAAAATTAGGTACGTAAGAGGCAGCGTACGTATATAAAAATCCTGGTGGTAAGTATTGAATAAGATGTTTCGGCATCGACGATCTATGTTTATAGAACATCTTAATAGCCTCAACACTCGTGTAAGATAAATAAGATGTTGCGTATGAGCATGCAACCAGCATGCACATTTACAGTTTTATTCCATAGCGTACGATGTCGAAGCACACACTAATGAAAATGATAAAGATCTATTCTTATTTATAGTCTCGTAACAATATTCGTTAGCGGATGGTAAGTAACATCACTCATATGAATAATAAGACAATAGGCTGCTGTGTTAGCAGGAATGTTTTCAGATGTTTCAAATTCTAAACGAATATCAACTGGAGATTCTTTTATAGATTCTTCATGATAAGAGCAGTCTATAACTACAATCGGTGCTTTATTTTTAAATTCTTGAGGTGTAAATAGCGGACGATCTTCTTTCTGATAATACGATGATTGAAATTTACAAAACATGTCATAGAGCATCCCAAACTTATTTTTCTCAATTAATGTCTATGTTTTCGTAGGGATACGTAATTCCGTTGAGATATAGTCTAACGTGTCTTAATTTACAGTGATCAAACAGTGAGCTATCTTTTTCGTGATTGAATTTACGATTAGTTTGAAATCCAAAAATAATATACAAGGGCTTCTCAGTAAAACGTGATGTTTTAACAGCCCAGCTATGCTTGTTTGTAGGTGGTAACACAGGATATTCATGCAGCTCCCAACTTCTAAAACGTATATTTAATGGTGTACCATTTTCTATAATCTTGAGCAATCGATGTTTTTCACGATCAGATAAGGTTACATGTGGAATCCGCCACAGTATACGATGCAGTGTTATTTTCGATTCTACTGGTGTTTCTACTGCTTTAAGAGAATTGTAATCACTTCGATCACGGATTAGAATAAGCTCTTGTTTTGCGTTGATTATAATACGAGTAAAGTCTTCTGCGAATCCAAAAATATGTTTCAGTGATAACATACCCGTAAAAGTTCCATCCTCATTAATCATCCAGTTGTTAGGAGCTTTTGGACACCATCCAGCCATCCGCAAAAGATTACTTTCTTCATCACAGAAAGAAGGGTAGAGTTTCATTGCACTTGTAATACCAACATTCTTCGTTCGATCTATTTCAATATTATTTACTTCATATCGCGCTTCACAAAAGAGAAAAGCTAGAGCATGGTTGTTTAGTTGTGAAGTGCTTGGTCCACTTCCATCAGACTTTTCTAGTCGTCCTTCAATATAGAGGTAGCTTTCATGTGGTAAGGTGTAAATATCTTGTTGATAAATAATAAAATGAATTTCATCATTGTTATTTAATCCAAACGTAAAAGGTTGATAGGAATGAAGCTCACTTCGTACTACACCTTCACGACTTTCTACTGTATTCGTAATGTCTAGCATTTATTCCATTCTGTTGTAGTAGTGTATATCCTAAATCTTGCAGTATCTGTTTATGGGTATCTGTTAACTCGATGAGTCTCTGCACACACGTAGTATGTCTTCGGAATGTACACCGTGTTTTATAGATGGTTTTCATACTGGTTTAAGATGTAGTTTGTAAGCTACGTACGCGTGCTGATCTAAATGAATACGCTGATTATGTTTATTTACAAGTCTAAGAGTAATGTTGCTAATGTGTTTTACAGACACAGGATGATAAAGAACTACTGCTGGTTTCTCACAAATAGTATATCCACGTTCCTCTGTAACAATAAAGTCCTGCAGGACGTGTGAAGATTGTAGATTACTATTCAAGTCTGTAATAATATTACAAGTAATGTTCACATTTTAATCATCGAAGAGTTTTATAGGTTGATCAGACTCGTAACGTACGTTCGGTAGGAGCTCCCTCGATGAAAATCCAAGCAGTGGTCCAATCGAATCAGGTTGTGATTTGAAGTCAATCTTAAATGATGATTCAATAACACATTTATGTGTAATGTTGCTTATAGTGATAGAGAACTTGTAATTATGATTACTAAAACTATCTGCCCCAAACTGATCAATTAACGTACTTTCAATATAGTCGTGAATATCGTCTACTGTATAACTACCTGAAGGTAGTGTTAGCACATACTCATCGTAATAGAACTTGTTTACACCATCACGCACATTATAGATTTTATTGTAGCTTTCAAACGATACTAGTCCAAGACTATGCGGCTGATAACCAAGTTCGATTGGTGGATTAAAATAGACGGTTGTTTCATTTCCTTCTCCACGTACAGCAAACGTTCTTTCACTGTTAGTCATCACGTAGACACTAATGCACTTTCTCTACTGTCTGGGTTTGATATAAGAACATAAGACATAATCGTCCGCACATGCGTGTATTAAAGTTTTGCACACGGTTTTTATTGTAAACAATGTCTGCACTGCTTCCGAAATAACGTATGAGCTCAAAAGGAGGAGGTAAGTCTCCATAGCTATCAAAATAACATACTTTAGATTTACGTTTTACATAAGCAACGTAATGAGTTCCAGGTCCACGACTGTCGTCCAAGTTAATTACGGCACTTTCACGTTCACGCGGGCGCTCTGGTAGTTGATCGCGCATATACACTCTTCGAAAATAATGAATTCCTAGTTGTTTAGCAAACGTAAAAACTTCATCATGCGTTAGAGCTCGATATGGCAGTGCATTCAGTAGACGTTTTTTTGGAGAAATGTAGATACCAAGCCCTTTCTTGTATGGCGCTAGCTTCATGTTCACACCTTTGCCTCGTAACGCAATTGCCTCCATCGTCTTGTTATGACGTTCACTCTCTTTCAACTGTTGTTTCGCTTCTTCTACAGCTTTGACAGTTCTCGCTAAAGCACTAGCACCACCTAGCAATGACCCTAAAGCTGCTAAGCCAGCAAACAGCGCAGGAAGAAATCCTCCTCGTTTTGGTACAGGAATAATTCGTGCACGTTTACTAAATATTGCTCTGCACTTTGGAGAAATTCTCGCTCTTGCTGCGCGTAACGCTTTAGTAATAGCTACACGAGGATTGTATTCCCTTCGAATAGCTTTTTCGCAGCCTTTATAACATCTTTCCATCCAACAGTTTTTACTTTCTTCTTCTTCTACATGTCGTTTGGATATCGTTGTTTCACCATGCTGGACACGACTTTACTAGTCAAGAGCAAATCATAAACTAACCGTTGCCTCTTGTTTCGTTTAATATATATATTACTATTACGTACTTTATGATTCAGTTATCATGAAGATTATAAAGCAGCAAGACACGCTATCTGTTACCGACATTGTACCACATCTCTTACCTGGTTCTAGTACAACTACAGGAAAACGTCATGGAACGTTGTTTCCTTTTACTGTTCGATGTATTATATCAGGTCCGTCGGGATGCGGGAAAACAAATCTTTTACTCACACTTATTACTTCTGTAAATGGTGTACGCTTCGAGAATATTTACGTTTTCGCAAAGTCACTCTATCAGCCGCTATATACTATTCTACAAACTGTAATGCACGATCTAGTTAAAGATGGAATAAGATATTTTAAATTTAATTCGCATGAGCAAGTACCTTCACCAGACGATGTGCTTCCTAATTCTCTTATGATCTTTGATGATGTCGCAACAGAACAGCAAAACGTTATTCGTGCATTCTTTAGTATGGGTCGGCATAAATATGTTGATTGCATCTATTTGTGCCAAACCTATTCTCGTGTGCCTAAGCAGTTGATACGCGACAACGCAAATGTTATTGTGCTTTTTCGGCAAGATGAGCGCAACATGCGACATGTGTATAACGATCATGTTAACACTGATATGACATTCGATGACTTTAAACGTATGTGTGCTAAATGTTGGTCATTACACCGTTACAGCTTTTTAGTTATTGATAAAGAAAGTGATGTACAGCATGGACGATATCGCATGGGTTTCCATCATTTTATATGCATTAACACAGAATTACAGTAACTACTCGATTAAAAACCATCATCATGTTAACATCTAGCAAGGAGATCACAAAATATATCATTCAAGCTCGAAACAATATTCGACGGAAATTTAAGGAGCTTAAACGTATTCAAGCAGACACGGGTTTATTTTTAAAAACACAACTAAGTACACCACTCAAAGAAATTTTTAATTCTACTTCATTACCACAGTCTACTTCAAGTTTTGCTTCTATGCAAACATCATATCATAAAGAGAAGCATGAAGAAGAAAAGCATGAACAAGATAAGGAAGAGAAGAAGCAGGATGTAGATCAAGAAGAGGAAGAGGAAGATAAGGAAGCAGGAGAAGAAGAACTTAATGATACATCACCATCTAAGCGTGTTGAGATTTTAACTACAGATGTTATTGCTGAAATACCTACTACATCGACGCAAAATCTACCATCTTTGTCTGAGGTTATGATTACACCAGAGTATCGCAATCAGTTTAGAACTTTTATTCAAGATACCTATGGATCTTTCTTTGCATTTTATATAGAAAAACGTTTTACAGGACAAACTGACACTACCTACGGTATTCGCTACGAAGATGACTGTTTCCGGATAGGAAATTGAAATGTTAAGATTAATAACAACAAACTCATTGTAAAAGGTGTTACCTATAAACCTACGAAAGGACTCTTAGAACTTCTTTTCTCACGAATACCTGACAAGGATATAATTTTACAAGATGATCTTAAAAAATATAAAGCAATACTTTTTGCTACTGACGCAACACGGCGTAATTACAAGAGAACAGAAGCTGTAAATGCGAATAAGAGTTACAAGTATCGTGAGTTTATTTCTAAGCTGTTTCCGACTGCACGCAGTCTAGATGTTATCTACAAGCCTTTGTTGCCGTATGTGGATGTAAGATACTGGAATGACCCAAACTTACTCGTTGAACGATTACAACTTTTAAGAGCATCGCAAGAGGCTGGTCACACTCGTCACGGATCAGAAATTCTAGAAATAGAAAGAGAACTACGTTATGCCGGTATTATTTTGTAATGGCTCGTCAAGAGAAGATCTCACCTGTAAAGGTAAACATCGCACATGAGTTACATAAACCAGCACGTGGCACCTACTGTCGCAGACGCGTTATTACACGAGGAAAAGATGATCTCTGGCAAGCAGACTTAGAAGAAATGATTCCATATGCTTCTAGTAATAAGGGGTATAAGTATCTACTTACTGTTATCGATGTGTACTCGAAGTTTGCTTTTGCACAACCCGTGCGTTCTAAAACAGCAGCTCAAGTTAAAGAAGCATTTAAACATATTGTTGCAGAATCGAAACGCTGCCCAAGGCTTCTTCAAACTGATCAAGGTAAAGAGTTTTACAACAAGGATTTTTCTTCTTACCTCAAGTTACTTGGCATTCAACACTACTCTACGTTCAGCTATCTCAAGGTAAGTGTTTTAATCGTACACTCAAAACAATGATGTGGCGAGTATTTACAGCGCAAGGTTCATATCGTTGCATTGATCTGCTACCTAGACTTTTATCTACCTACAACGATACACCTCATCGCACTATCGGAACAAAGCCACGTCTTGTTACAAAGAATACACCTCGTATAAATGCTATTCATCTTGTAATTAAAACAGCTGATCCACGCCGCCATCGCTTTAAAGAAGGTGATTTTGTTCGCATCAGCAAACACAAGTTTTGCAAAAGGATACACACCTAACTGGAGCACTGAAATTTTTCAAATCAGAAGTGTTAAGCTTACTAATCCAGTTACGTATTTACTTCGCGATCTCAGAGGACAGCCTATTGAAGGAGGATTCTACATCGAAGAACTGCAAAAAAAAAAATATCCTGATCACTATTTAGTTGAACGTGTTATTCGACGTCGTGGCAATAAACTGTATGTTAAATGGCTTAGTTTTAATAACAGCTTTAATTCATGGATTAATAAAGAGGATGTACTTTAAATCTTATGTGTGTTTTCTTTTAATCCTCTACGTTTCCTTTCTTCTAAGTCACTAGGACATGCTGTAGGATTAAACAACACCTGTAATATGTTTTGACAATTCATATTTATTTTAGAATATATATATACATTTTTATCCTTTGTTTATTTTACGGTCTTTGACACTAGTTTTCGTTTTATTACACCAACAACGACAAGTGCTGCTATATTCTTCTGAGCAGCTAAAGCACTAGGTAATAACACATACACACACAGCATAACTTTACGAAACAGATTTTAACAGCTACAAGACGTACTCTATGCAGGCAGCATGTAACTACGTGTCAGGCGAACGTGTTCTAGGGCCGCAGGGGAGATGAAGCACGAAGAAAAGAAGATCAATCACTCTATTGATGAGTCCACGCCCAACATGCTTCCTCATCTTTCTCCCAGCACGTTTCTTCACCTTTTCCTTGTTTACTCTCTCCACAGCCATGATAAGTGTTTATAAGCGAAGACAACTCGTTAGTTTTAGGTCCGTGATACAGTTTAATTAGTTGACATGTACGGCACTGTCTCACAGAAGGTCTTCTACCTAAACTCACGTGTTCATGATGTAAACTACACGTTTGAAGCTCTGACAAAACAGGATCTTGAGTCCACTCACGAGGCACCTTATCCCAAATCTTCTTTACAGCATTCGCAGCTACATTAACCAAAAATGCCTTTGGTAATGCATTTAACTCTTCTTCAGTAAAAGTGTTTAGTTTCTTTTTGCATGCATAAAACTTTACGATCGCCTTTTCAACTGCGTTACACTTAGTATCTGTTAGAAATGACATGATGTCTTTACTCTACAAATGTTTCTTTTACAATAAGGTTATTTCGACATTGCAGTTTACATATGTTGTTCACTTCCCGGCATGCACTGCAACACAACCAACCAAAGTACATGCATACATGTTGTAAAGACTGTTTACTTGTTTCTCTACTATGCTCTTTCGGAAGAGTTTTAAATGATGCATGTCGATAACTTCACACGATGATGGTAGAAAATCACGCAACCATTCTTTCTTTTCACAACCCTTTAAAAGAACAAGATCTGCTCTTGACAAATGTGTATTCATCATTAAATGTAGAAAACGATAAGGTAATCCTTTTTCTTCCCACTTCAAACCTAAATTGTTTTCAATCCACTGAGTCTGCTTTTTATCTTCATCTGTTTGCAAACAGTAAGGGAACGGTGGACTAAATACTAAACTAACAAGTTTTGGTGACCACAACACACTGCAATCTAACACAGCCACCTCTTTAAACACAAATTTGTTTCCGTTTACTTTAAAGCCTTGCACATCAACTATTAATGTTTTCGTCATGTTTGCACTCCACTCTCTATCACTGTTTCTCGAAGACTAAAGCTTTTAGTCAACGAACGGGTTTAAACATGCACAATAACGTCATCACTGCAGCACATGCAAACTCTTGTTTTTATGATGCATACTTATTGCATTCCTTTACACCGACTTACTCTTAAGAAAACGGATAAGTCTAAACATGCATGATGACGTCATCACTGCAGCACGTGCATACTCTAGCTCCCCCGATGTATGATTAAACTTGTTCGAATTAACCGCCACCACATTTTAACTAAAGAGTGCAGCGCCGAGGTAAGCGATGTAAGATAGCGGTAACTGTGTTGAATAAAGATGGCTGTTTGTCAAAAATAATTTTTCAAATTATCCGCTACTACATAGAGTGCGGCACTGCGCTCTCTTGTTTAAAGATGGCGGATGACAAAAAGCACGTGGGTTTGTAAAGCACGTGGAATTTACCACCACCACAAAGATGACAGCACGGTGCTCTCTAGATTAAAGGTGGCGGATGATAACTGTTAGAAAAAAACATCTAGATTTTAAATTGCTCGCTACTACGATAAAGATAGCAGCACGGTGCTCAAAGATGGGTGCTTGCCAAAAAATATTTTTTTCAAATTATCCTCTACCGCATTTCAACTAAAGAGTGCAGCACAAAGGTTTGCGATGCAAGATGGTGGGTGACGGCTTGTCAAATAGATTTTTTCTTTCAAATAGTCCGCCTCAAAGGTAAGTAGCTAAAGAGGGCAACACTAAGGTTAGCAATGCAAGATGGTGAATGACAGCTGTGACGTAAAAATTACCCGCAAGATAGCAGCACGATGCTCCTTTCATTAAAGATGACAGCTTGTCAAATATAATTTTTCAAATTAACCGCCTCAAAGGTAAGTAGCTAAAGAGGGCAGCACTGTTCTCTCTGGATTAAAGATGGCTGCTTGTCAAAAAGAATTTTTCAAATTATCCGCCACCACAAAGAGGGCAGCACGGTGCTCTCTTGATTAAAGATGGTGGATGACAGCTGAAGAGCACATAGAATTTTTTTCCAAACAAGAGTACGTGGAATTTGCCGCCACCACATTTCAACTAAAGAGTGTAGCACGGTGCTCTGTAGATTAAAGATGGCGGATGACAGCTGACGAAATTACCCGCATGATAGCAGCATGGTGCTCTGTTGATTAAAGATGGCAGATGACACTTGTCAAAAAGAGCACATGGCTTTTTTTCCAAACAAGAGCACGTGGAATTCGCCGCCACCACATTGCAAAGGTATCTAACTAAAGAGGGCAGCACTATGCTCTGTTGATTAAAGATGGCGGATGGTAGCTGTCAAAAAAGCACGTGAGTTTCTTTCCAAACAAGAGCACGTGAAATTTTTGAATTTGCCGCCACCACATTTCAAAGGTATCTAGCTAAAGATGGCAGCACGGTGCTCTCTTGATTAAAGATGTCGGATGAGAGCTAACAGAACTTTTCAAATTGCCCGCTACTACGTGCTTAAATTAGTAGCCATAAAGAGGGCAGCACGGTGTTCTGTGGATTAAAGATGGCGGATGACAGCTGACGAAATTGCCCGCATGATAGCAGCACGGTGCTCTGTTGATTAAAGATGGCGGATGACAGCTGTCAAAAAAGCGCATTGCTTTGTTTCCAAACAAGAGCACGTGGAATTTGCCGCCAACACATTTCAAAGGTATCTAGCTAAAGAGGGCAGCACTGTGCTCTGTTGATTAAAGATGGCGGATGACGGCTGTCAAAAAAGCGCGTGAGTTAGTTTAAAAACAAGAGCACGCAGAATTTTTCAAATTGCCGCCACCACATAGAGGGCAGCACGGTGCTCTCTTGATTAAAGATGGCTGCTGTCATGTGGAATTGCCTGCCACCACATTTCAAAGGTATCTAGCTAAAGAGGGCAGCACAGTGCTCTCTAGATTAAAGATGGCTGCTGTCAAAAAGCATTTTTCAAATTATCCGCCACCACATTTCAAAGGTAAGTAGCTAAAGAGGTCAGCACTGTGCTCTATAGATTAAAGATGGCGGATGACAGCTGTCAAAAAAGCACGTGGATTTGTTTACCGATTCAAATCTCGCGCTAGTGAGGTTAAGTTGGTAGCACTAAGGTTTTGGCCCGTTAAGATGGCAGCACTGCGGATGACAGGTGACGAATTTGCAGCTACTGCGATAAAAAGGGCAGCACAGTGCTCTGTGGTTTAAAGATGGCGGATGACAGCTGTCAAAAAAGCACGTGGATTTGTTTACCACGCACTAGTTAGGTTGAGTTGGTTCTACTGAGGTTTAGGCCGGTCAAGCTGGCAGTACTGAGGTTGGGGATGCGTTGTTGTCTGTCAAAAAGCACGTGGCTGTCAAAAAACACGTGGATTTGTTTACCAATTCAAATCTCGCGCTAGTTAGGTTATGTTGGTACCACTGAGGTTTAGGCCCGTCAAGATGGCAGCAGCGAGATTGGCGATGCGTTGTTGTCGATGACAGCTGTCAAAAAGCACGTGGCTTTGTTTACAAATTCAAATTTCCCGCGGGAGGCGGAGGAGGCGTCTGGGAAGGCACCTCGGTAGGCGGAGGAGGCCTCTGGGAGGGCCCCCCGTGAGGCGGAGGCGGAGGGGCCCCTGGGAGCCCTGAGGCGGAGGCGGCGCCCGAATCCCTATATTATACTACCCGAGTGCAGTGTTCGATTCTAGTCTTGTTATGTTTCAATTTGATCTTCTTAGAAAAAAGTTATCCCCTGACGAGTTGTATTGAGTACAGTGTTCAATTCTTGTCTTGTTATGTTTCAATCTGATCTTCTTAGAACAAAGGTATCCCCTAACATGTTGTATTAAGTACAGCGTTCGATTCTAGTCTTGATCACCTATGTAGTGTTCTGAACACACCAAACAATGTTTTAATCACATGTTGAAGTTAACGACATCGAGTACAGTGTTCGATTCAAGTCTCGTTATGTTTCAATCTGACCTTCTTAGAACAAAGGTATCCCCTGACATGTTGTATCGAGTACAGTGTTCGGTTCTACTTGTTTAGTGATCTGAACACATCAATTAATGTTCTGATCACAAGTTGAGGTTAACAACATCGAGTGCAGTGTTCGATTCTAGTCTTGTTATGTTTCAATCTGATTTAATGTTCTAATCACATGTTGAAGTTAATGGCATCGATTTTAGTCTTGCTAGGTTTCAATCTGATCTTCTTAGAACAAAGGTGTCCCCTGATATGTTGTATCGAGTACCGTGTTCGATTCTAGTCTTGATCACTTGTTTAGCGATCTGAACACATCAATCAATGTTCTAGTTACATGTTGAAGCTAACGGCATCGATTCTAGTCATGTTTCAATCTGATTTTCTTATAATAAAGGTATCCCCTGCATGTTGTATCGAAGTACCGTGTTCGATTCTAGCCTTGATCACTTGTTTAGTGATCTGAACACATCAATCAATGTTCTAATCACAGGTTGAAGATAACAACATCGATTTTAGTCTTGTTATGTTTCTTTCGTAATCCGCAAGTCTCAACATGCATAATAATGTTATCGCTGCACACTCTTGCCTTCGCGATGCGTGTTCGATAAAGCTATGCCTTGACAGAGGAGGAGGAGTAGGAGGCGGAGGCGGTAGGGGAGGAGGAGGAAGAGCAGGAGGTAGAGGAGGTGTCGTATAGTCTCCTTCAAGATAGTAGATGAGAGGTTAGGTTAGCGAATGCACTAATGTTTAATGATGATAGCTAACGGAATTTCAAATTATACAACACCACAATTCAAAGGGATAGCAGCACGGTGCTCTGTTGATTAAAGATGGCATCTAGATAGAATTTCAAATTGCCGCCACCACATATTAAATGTATGTAGCTAGAGATAGCAGCACGATGCTCTAATGAATAAAGATGGCGGATGATAGCTAACGGAATTTTTTTTCAAATTATCCGCCACCACATGTTAAATGTATGTAGCTAAAGATAGCAGTACGATGCTTTGACGATTATAGATGGCAGATGACAGTAGACGGAATTACCCGCAAGATACCAGCACGCTTCTCTCATGATTAAAGATGGCGGATGTCAGCTGTCAAAAAAAAGCATGTAGATATTAAATTTCCCACCACCGCCACCACGATAAGGTTTAGTAGCTTAAAGATAGCAGCACTGAGGTAAGCGATGCAAGATGGCAGATAGCAGCTGACGGAATTTTTCAAATTATCTACTACCACATGTTAAATGTATGTACCTAAAGAGTGCAGCACGATGCTCTGTAGATTAAAGATGGCAGCTTGTCAAATAGAATGTTTCAAATTGTCCGCCTCAAAGGTAAGTAGCTAAAGAGGGCAGCACGGTGCTCTGTAGATTAAAGATGGCTGCTTTGATACAATTTTAAATTGCCGCCACCACATTTCAAAGGTATCTAGCTAAAGGGTGCAGCACTGTGCTCTCTTGATTAAAGATGGCAGATGACAGCTGGCAGAAAAAAAGCACGTGACTTTGTTTCCCAAACAAGAGCACGTGGAATTTGCCACCGCCACAAAGAGGGCAGCACGGTGCTCTCTAGATTAAAGATGGCGGATGACAGCTGTCAAAAATGCACGTAGCTTTGTTTCCAAACAAGAGCACGTGGAATTTGCCGCCACCACATTTCAAAGGTAAGTAGCTAAAGAGGGCAGCACTGTGCTCTCTTGATTAAAGATGGCGGATGACAGCTGTCAGAAAAAAAGCACGTGACTTTGTTTCCCAAACAAGAGCACGTGGAATTTGCCACCGCCACAAACAGGGCAGCACGGTCCTCTCTGGATTAAAGATCGCGGATGACAAAAGCACGTGAGTTTGTAAAGCACTTCGACTTTGCCGCCACCACATAGAGTGCAGCATGGCGCTCTCTTGATTAAAGATGGCGGATGACAGCTGTCAAAAAAGCACGTGGCTTTGTTTATCTCACGCTAGTGAGGTTAAGTTGATAGCACTAAGGTTTAGGCCCGTTAAGATGGCAGCACTGCGGATGACAGGTGACGAATTTGCAGCTACTGCGATAAAGAGGGCGGCACGGTGCTCTGTAGTTTAAAGATGGCGGATGACAGCTGTCAAAAAACACGTGGATTTGTTTACCTATTCAAATCTCGCGCTAGTTAGGTTAAGTTGGTACTACTGAGGTTTAGGCCCGTCAAGATGGCAGCAGTGAGGTTAGCGATGCGTTGTTGTCTGTCAAAAAGCACGTGGCTGTAAAAAAACACGTGGATTTGTTTACAAATTCAAATCTCGCGCTAGTTAAGTTAAGTTGGTACCACTGAGGTTTAGGCCCGTCAAGATGGCAGCAGTGAGGTTAGCGATGCGTTGTTGTCTTTGACAGCTGTCAAAAAGCACGTGGCTTTGTTTTCAAATTCAAATCTCGCGCCAAAATTCAAATTTCTCGCCAAAATTAAAATTTCCCGCCAAAATCAAATTTGTCGCGGGAGGCGGAGGCCTCTCCCGAGAGCCGGAGGAGGAGGTGGCGCCCGAATCCGCCTATTATACTACTAGCTTGCTTTCGGAAAATAGTGGGTTCAAACCCCACTGTCGGCAGCCCCGAAGATGGTTTTCTCTGGTTTCCCACTTTTATACCAGGCAAATGCTAGGGATGTACCTTAATTAAGCCGTCGGTTGCTTCTTCCCATTCCTAGCCATTTCCCATCCCATCGTCGCCGTAAGGCCTGTCTGTGTCGGTGCGATGTTAAGCAAATTGTAAAAATTATTGTAAGTATTTTTTCAGTTCTCTTCAATCATTAATAATAATATTGGCTTTACATCCCACTAACTACTTACACGGATTTCGGAGACGCCGTGGTTTCGGAATTATTCCCACGGGAGTTTTTTCATATGCCGGTAAATCTTTCTACAAGAGGCTGACATATCTGAGCACCTTCAAGTATCACCGGACTGAGCCAGGCTCGAACCTGCCAACTTGGGCTCAGAAGGCCGTTGTCTAAACCGGTGATGCAATATTTTTTCTAATCTACGCCAAAATCTCGCCAACGCTTTTAGGCCTATAAACTCGCTCATCCAGATCGTACGAGAGAGGACATTCTTGGCCGTTTGGCGGAATTATAACAAAGTCCTGGTCATTTACACAAAAGACAGCGAATATACGTGCCTTCCTTCTAAACGTATGTTTTTAGAAGACTTAATACGAACAGTAAATTGATTTTGTGTTGCTTACCTGCACCTGAACACCGTTCTCTTTATCACGCATTTTTCCTGTATTTATACTTTTAGGGCTTTCTTTTTCACTGCTGGAGAGAAGCTTGCAAGTATACTGTAGTATCTGAGAATGTTTACATGTAAGAATTTTAAACCTTATCTATATGTACACAGCTTTAAAACTCCTCTATTCGCATTGATGAGTACAGCGGAGTGAGCTTTTTGCCAAACAGCTGAGATTTCAACATGGTCCGTTAGTTACTGTGATTCTCTCGTAGATGGTGACCTCTGTGTTCTCAGCCAACTAAAGGTATGGTTAGGATTGCCACTGTACCATTGACCAGTTCAACAAGTATTGGAGCATCATATGATCCAAAAGTAAAAAGCTACTTGTTAAAAATATCTGAATAAATCGAAAACAGAGCAAATAAATCGCCACTAAATATGCCAATGAAGCATTATTATTTAGACATGTTTGTTGGTATTCTGGGCGGGTCTCGTAACCCCCGCTTAAAAATAATACCACACTAACGAGTCAGCATGACAATTTCCCCAAATTGATATTACTAGCGATGACGAGTACTACCAAGTTTTCAAGTTTTTTTATATTCAGAACGAATTTGCTCAATTTTTGTAAATACTCTATACTTACAAAAATATGATTCTATTTGGAAAAATAAATTACAAACATCATGGCGATCATGGTGATGCTCCTCCCTTCGCGAGGATAGCGATCGGGCCAGCGAGGAAGACGGCCGGTGAGATGAAGTGTGCGAGTGTGACTCGGTGTTGTGGCGACGTACAGTTGACTCGTTTTCACTAGAGATGATAATTATAGGCACTAAATACAGTTAAAATAGGCAGGCACATAGGCTCTTAAAATAGCCAAAATAGACATGTAATTAGGCTCTGACGTGTAAAATAGGCAACAAAGTAGGAATGAAAAGAATACATATAATTTAATAACATACTCAATTACTACACTTGTGTACAAAAGTTAAGCATAAGGTACGAGGAAGCAGGGCAACAGGAAATAGACCGCAAATCGCACGAAATATGCACATACCAACCTACGTGTTCACTTTGTATAGGAAAGGAGTGTTCCTTGCTTTGACTAGCGGCGTAACCGCAAGGTAAACACAGCCAGTGCGGGTGCGCCGTATTCCCTCAGTCGTGTTTGCCCTGTTATAGTGTACGGAGTGTAGCCTCGTGGTGAACGTGACAACATAATGGCAAAATGACGCCATTTGGAGCCCGTTTTGCAGGGTAGAATACTCGGCCGCCTGGAAGCAGGCCTGACACGGACAGAAGTCACCATATCCTTGAATGTGCCACAAAACGTCATTTTCAGGCTTTGGAAACGATTTCGAGACACAGGAAATGTTAGTCGTAGGCCAGTACGAGGTCGACCAAGGATAAACACACCACAGCAGGACCAATATCTGGCCTTAACCGTCCGACGAAATCGGAGTGCCTTCGCAAGACAATATATTGTCGGCGGAGCTTGCAGCAGTCTCAGGGGTTGCCGTTTCCCGGCGAACTGTGTACCGGAGGCTCAGAACAGCAGGACTGTTTGCCCGACGTCCAGTGGTATACGTCCCGCTCACTCCAGCACAGATACGGGCCCGTTTACTGTGGAGCCGTCAACATCGAAACTGGACCATGAATGAATGGAGGCATGTGTTCCTCACAGATTAATCCCGCTTCAGTTTTTAGAACGATTCCCGTCGCACATTAATCTGGAGAGAACCGGGTAGCCGATACAACTACAGGAACATCGTGGAACGGGACCAGTATGGTGGTGATGGCGTCATGGTGTGGGGCGGCATCATGTTGAGTGGCCGTACGGACCTGCACATCTACATGGGTGGTCCGAGGAACAATGTTAACGCTCGGAGATACAGGGATGAGGCACTGAGACCACATATTAGACACTTCAGAGGTGCGGTTGGCCCAGACTTCCTCTTAATGGACGATAATGCCCGACTGCACCGCGCTGCTCTGGTGGATGAATTTTTGGCTGGGGAAGACATTCATTGCAGGGACTGGCCAGTGAGGTCTGCGGATCTGAATCCTATTGAACATGCCTGGAATGCATTGGGTAGGCGAATTGCATCCCGTCAGCCTCCACCAAGGACCTTCCCAGACCTTCGCATTGCCCTTTCGGAGGAATGAGATCGACTGCCACAAGAGCTCTTGGACCATCTGATAGAGAGCATGCCACGTCGCTGCGAAGTATGTGTGGTCGTAGGGGAACCATACGCCCTATTAACAGCATATTTTGTTGTGGAGGACATTGCCAAGTTTTGTTAGTTCTTTTCAACCTTAGCTATCAGAACATTTCTGACACTGTTCTTTGGACAAGTTGTGTGGCATATGACGTGTGATTTAGCTTCCGTTTGTTCAGCAATCCTTCTCACATTTCTATCAGGCGGTATGGCCTCGTTTAGTAATTATGCTTAACTTTTGGACACTAATGTATAAAAGCAATTTACAACAAGCAAACGTTTCAATGTTTTCCGGTAACAATCTTGTTCTCCTGTCATACAGAATGTTTTTGTACTGACAGAAAGATCTCTCAACATCACATGAAGTGATCGGACAAAACTTCAATGAAGCCACTTCATGTGGTCTTGATTCTATTGTTTCATATACCTCACCTCGTAGAGGGACGATACTTAAGGAAAAGCAAGAAGGATATAGTTGGAGGGTGAGTGGAGTATGGTTGGTAAAGAGCTGAAGGTGGAGAGATTTTGTTATATAGCTAGTATGATAAGTTGTGAGTGCACAAGTTTGGATGGACGTTAATGATATCTGAAATGCGTATTGGAATTGATCAGTAAATGGATTATGATTAGTTTTTGAAAAGATGTTTGAGTGATAAGAGATGTAGTGACGATGTGGTTGGCGGTTGAGGCTCTGTTACCTGTAAGATGCAGAATTGGTGGTATGGTGGAGAAAAGAGTGCTTGTTTTATAGGTATGGTATAGTAAAAAATGGATGGAAATGTGATTGAAATTTAAGTGTGGAATTCGACTATGAGTAATTTGAATAGAAGAGAAACTGGTTGAGGAGGTGGATGATGATTTGAAATGTGGAGTTGTTCTGGGTCTGTACATCTGATTGATAAGAGATGTAGTGTTGAGGTGATTGGAAGGAGAGGTTGTTTAGAGGGATGATGAAGTGATTGCGAGTGGTATATGCTTGATAAGAGGTAATTGTATTTGAAATGGCTAGTGTTTTGTATATATAGACTAAAGATGCTTGACTGATAAGAGTGGTAGTGATGATGTGGTTGGCGGTTGAGGTAGTGTTACTCCTAAGAGGTGAAAAAGAGTGATTGTATTATAGAAATTGTAGGGTAATAATTGATGGATATGTGATTGGAATTTAACTGTGGAATTTAACTGTGAGCAATCCGAATGGAAGGGAAACTAGTTGAGGAGTGGGATGATAATTTGAAATGTGGAGTTTGTATGAGTATATAAGGGTGATATAACAAGAGATTGAGTTATTTTGGCTGAATATGGATAGGTATAGTGGTTATAAGTAGGAATAGTAAATTAAATAACGCTGTTTTATTGTATGTAGAATGTGTGGAGTGAAGCAGTTCAGACAGGAACTGATAAGCGAGGAGATTACGGCACGCTAAGGCAGCAGATTATGCAATGCTTTGGCTGAATCAGCGAACCAATAGCAGGTCAGCGAGGGTGGAAGGCAGTAGTTACAGAATGTGCGAGGTTCACGAATTTCAGCCAGAAGGTGGAGGTCTTTAAACCTCCTGGTGCTGTTGCCATTTCTATTATCGTGAGTAGCCTCGCGATTCCATGGCAATCGCCGATTATATGGTTTTCTTCCGACTCCACCGCGCGGTGATCACGGCGGGGAGGGCCCACAAGTTATTCTTTTGTTAATTTTCAGGCTCCAGCCAGCAGTTAGTACTGCAGGGAGAGGCGGCAATTATCCCTTTATACCAAACCCCTATTATAATTTGCGAGTAGTCCCGCGAATCTCTGGCAATCGCAGAATAATTGGTAAATACCACGATCCACCGCGCACTGATCACTGCCCACTATATTTATTTATTGTTTTGGTTATTCCGGTACTCTTACCTATTATTATGCTTATTATTATCACATTAGTATTTTATCTAGAAGAGTAAAGTTGAAGGTGTTCGTCTAGGTTGGGCAATATTATTTCTCTTCATTAAGGATCACTAAGGTAGGAAATTGAGGAAAGCAACGGGAAACTACCTAACTCCTCATTTCCCTAGTATGCCTCTTCAGTGATACCTAGGCTATCTATGACAGCTGTTGGTGGAGCTGTAGAGGATCAAACCAGCTTTCGGGCTGAATACCCAACATACATACATACAAGGTAGGAAATACTGTAGATCCGGAGGGAAATAATAATAAATATCAAATAAATGAATATTAACGATATGACTTTGGAGGTATTGTTTTTCGAAATTTCAGTTTAACACCTCAAGTGGGTTTCTCCAAAATTAAAGTAGGCCGCCAATTCCTTTCGTTCATTTAAAATGACTTCCTAAATTTGCTCCAGAGAAATTGAAAATTAAAAATCGACAATCATTGGAGATCATTAGCAGAGTCAGTATTTCCTCAAGACTATTTTTAAATGTGGATGAATTTTGGTTTTGTACAAGAGATAAGAAGGATCTTCATTGAAATAAGGAATTCGAAGAATCTTAGTTTTACCAAATACTTTATTGTACCCAGGGATACAAGGGTGCCGGAACGCACCGGAACGCAGTCTGAGACCTATTTCCCTTTTATTTGGCTGAAGGGTTTATAAGGTGTTGTTTTAAATGCCCCGCATTATTTCAAAGGCCCATAGTGATCAGCGTATATATCTAATCAATACTGCCAACTGTATTTCTACCTACACTGCTTCATACAACTCCGGAATGTGTAATAATGATTATTACTTCAAACTTCGAAGTGTGAGAGAACATCTTATTTTGAAATTTAAAAAAAACCCTTGTCATTTTCAGTAGTGTGCAAAGAATCAAAATTATATCATAATAAGAACCAAGAGTTTTACTTGCACATAACACCGCTGATATTTAATAATAGGTAGTAGGCAAGGAATAGTTAATTATAATTAATAACATCAAGCTAAACAGACCACCGCCTTGGTGGTAATCATCACGTTTGAAAACCTACAATTATTATACCAAATGGCTAAGAAGCTAATACCACAAACCGTACCGTTTCCTATTTTTTGTATGCTTTGGTCCCACTTGGATTAAGGGGTTCATTAATAGTTCTAGGAAACCATTATTACAGTTAGGTTGCCATTTAAATTTCTCAAGTATATCTATTTCTTTTCTAAACTTTAATGCAAAATAATACTCTGTCGCAAGGTAGCCTCTGCATGAGAGGAAGTATTTCATAAAATAAAATAACAAATGGACGGTCTGTGAGATATCTGGAGAATCTACTCACAAAAGGAACGTTAGTGTGGATGGCCGCGTGGTTCATGTAAGTGATTGAATTTCAGCTGCCTGTACTAGTTCTAATTGTGAATTTTCTTCTTTAGCTTCTCCACATGAAAGTTGTCTTCATATCCAAAATGATGGATTGCCCAACAATCAGAAAATTTCTTGAAAGCATGCGCTTGTCTGTCTATAGAAGCTCAGAGAATTTTCCGTAAGGGATGTTTGAAGGAACAAGAAATTGGTTTGAGCATTAAAAGAGAATCAGTGCTCCACATTTCAAAGGAATGGGTGAACACAGGGATTACGTCCTACGGAAGTACAACAGCGGAACGCCAAACATCACTGAGGAACAACATATTTTATCATAACAAGTCAACGACACAAAACAAATTCTCAGAAAAAATTAACCTTTACCACGCAAATACCAATAAGGTCTTTCGTACAGCAGACAGTGTATCAAAGATGCATTTCTTATAACAAATACCTTGAATTAATAGATCAACGGGCAGCCAATGGACTGGATATGGTTATAGGACTCCAGGGTCATTCAGCTGCCGTCAGTATAATTAACTCTATTAGTTCAGAAACGCAAATTTAAAAAAGTGCTATGTAAGGAAATAAATGCAGTCGATTCTAAATTTTCGATTTTTATAGACGAATCCAACACAGATCCTCAAAAACAGGTTTATATCCGTGCTTCTCTCAGTGGTGATGAACCAAAATACACTTAAGAAAATGGAAATTGCAACACCCTGAAGGCCTTGGTCGTTTGTGTTGATTTTCAAGATATGGAACGAAGCCATGCAGGTATATAAACGATCAAAGTTTCAGACCCATTGGATTGTTGCTACAGGTCTCCCCACGTTATTGGTCGCGGAGTAATCAAACTCCAGTATACGGACTCTGGTGTAGCGTAGTTGACTTGCAGTCTGTGCAGTGAAGTGTTCCCCGTCAAACATGCCTCGACGACAGAGAAAAGAACACTATCAACAACTGTCGCCGTTTGAGAGGGCTCGGATAATTGGGCTGTGTGAGGCTGGATTATCGCTAAGGAGTGTCGCTGTACGTGTTGGCCGACAGGCATCTACAGTACAACGTGTATGGCATCAGTGGTCAAATGAAGGTATCGGTACCCACACTCGTAGACCTGGCAAAGGACCAGCGAGACAGACAACTGTGAGAGAGGATCGCTGCATCATTCGGATGGCCCGGATGGAACCCCATGCAACAGCAGCGCAAATTAGAGCAGTTGTGGCACCCCACGTTGCACAACAAACAGTTGGTAATACCTGCGTGCAGCTGGCTTACGAGACCTTGTCCCTGCAGAAGGTGTTCCATTGACCCCACAACAGCGACGTGTAAGGCTGATCTGGTATTGAGAAAGATCGATGTGGGTCGGCGAATGGCGTAGGGTCGTCTTTAGTGATGATTCGCGCTTCTGTCTTGCGCGAAGTGATCGCCGGAATCGTGTGCGCCGACGTACCGGGGAGAGGGGCCGCCCAGATCTTATTGTCGAGAGGCACACGGGGCCAACACCAAGCATTATGGTCTGGGATGCTATTGGCTTTAATGTGAAATCACAATTAGTGCTTCTTGAGGGCACTATGACTGCTCGACAGTACGTTCATAGGGTACTCAATCCAGTGGTTGTCCCTATGATGGCGAACATTGCTAATGGGATGTTTCAGCAGAACAGTGCCCGGGTTCACACAACACGCATCTCCAGAGAAGCTCTCCACGACATCACAACCTTAGAGTGGCCCGCCAGATCCCCGGACCTCAGTCCTATTGAGCATGTGTGGGACATGATGGGTCGACAACTGGCCAACCGTCCTCAGCCACCCACAACTCTGGAAAAACTGACCCGTGCAGTGCAGCAAGCATGGGCCCCTATTCCTCAGGAAGCGATCCAGGGCCTTATTGACTCCTTGCCTCGACGAATTCATCAAGGTATTGCAGCTCGTGTTGGGCACATCCTGTATTGATTGTTGTCCAAACTTGCGGTCAGAGGGATCTGAAAGTGCAATGATCGAATCACAACCGAACACTCGTCCTGCATGTTCAATTGCAGTAATGTAGCACTACTCCTTCTGGGTGTTGCAATTTCTATTTTCTTCAGTGTAATTTTCTTTAAATTGTCGGAACTGGGGTCTTATATTCTAGTGGTCTCTCACATTCCCTTTTAGAAGAAACATTCGGTTGGTGTATGTAGTGATGGTGCGAGTTCTATGATGGGTAGAAAATCTAGTCCGCTGAAATTACAGTGTCTGATGTATTCAAATATTATCGAGTGTCATAAAACAGATCTGAGTACTGGTAATACCGTAAACTCAGTGAATGCATTTGAGATTTTTCATGGATCCCTAAAAACATTCAATATCAATTACAGGCCTGTGCAAACGAGCTTGAACTGCAAATAGCAAAAGTAGGGAGAATTTTGTCTGTGCCCTGGGTAGCTTCATCTCACATAGCTGTTGAGGGTATTGCAAGGAGTTACAAAGCTCTGTATGAACATTTTTTAATGACATCAGATGATCAAAGTCGCAGTTCTGAAGAGTGTTTAATGTGTACAGGTCTCTTTGTTATTATACTTGTTCACAATAGTTTGTGTTTAATCTGGCACTTCTTCTTGAGGCGCCTTCTTCTAGCGGAGGTTGGCGGTCCACATAGCCAGCTCTGGACGTGATGTTGCAGCATGGAAAGCATCTTCTGAAGTGCAGTTGTGCCATCTTCGGATGTCCTTCAGCCATGAATTCTTCCTCCTGCCAACAGACCTTTTCCCCTGTATTTTACCTTCAATGATGAGTTGTAATAGCTGGTACTTCTCGCCTCTCATAATGTGACCTAGATATTGGGTTTTTCTTTTTTTGACAGTAAGTAATAGTTCTTTTTGTTTCTTCATGCGATGAAGGACTTCGTCATTTGAAATTTTCAGCACCCACGGTATTCGGAGTAGGCGGCGATAGAGATACATTTCAAAAGCATCAATTCTTTTTTCTAGATTTTGGTCAAGGGTCCAGCTTTCACATCCAAAGAGAAAAATGGAGAATACATAGCACCGAATCATTCGCATTTTTAATTGCACACTTAGGTCCGATTTTGTAAATAGCTGTTTCATGCTAAAAAATTGCCTCCTGGCCTGTTCTATTCTAGATTTTATCTCCCTCTTGGAATCACATTCCTCATCTAGCACAGTACCCAAGTATTTGAAGGAGGATACTTGTTCAATCTTACTGCCGTTTGTTGACAGGGTTGCTGGAATTTTTCGTTTAGAGAAGACTACAACTTTGGTCTTGGAAGCGTTGACAAACAGGCCAAACTCTTCACTGCGCTGGACTAATTTGTCTATCATGCGTTGGAGCACAGGTAATTCATTTGCTATGACAACAGTATCATCTGCGTACCTGATATTGTTAATTGCCTGTCCATTTATAACTATCCCGCTGTTTTCCTCCAACAATACCTCCTTAAATATTGCCTCAGAATAAATGTTGAATAAGAGAGGTGACAGCACACAACCCTGACGAACACCTTTTCTGATTGTAGACGCTTCTGATGTTCTTTGGTCGATTTTTGACATCTGCGGTTTGATTCCAGTACAGTGCGCTGATAATGCGTAAATCGCATTGGTCAATACCAGTCGATCTTAATATCTCTATCATCTTTTCATGTTTCACAGAGTCGAAGACTTTTTTGTAGTCAATAAAACAAGTATATACATCGACATTCATGTCCCTGCACCTCTGTACTAGTACATTTAAGGAGAAGAGTGCTTCACGTGTGCCGACCCCATTTCGGAAGACAAACTGGGTCTGACCCATATAAGATTCACATTTCTTGTAAATCCGGGTGTGTATGATTCGCAGAAATATTTTGAGGACATGGGACATCAAACTAATCATACGGTAATCATCACACTGGGAGGAGTTCTGCTTCTTCGGTATTGGTATGAAAGTTGATCTCAGCCAGTCAGAAGGTATCTTTCCTGATGTATAGATGACGTTGAACAACGATGTTAGTAGACTGAGGCCGGTTGAGTCCTGTTCAGCTATAACTTTAACAACTTCGGCGTAAATTCTGTCTGAACCAGTGGCTTTACCATTCTTCTGAAGTTTAATGGCTTTCAATACTTCACTCTTTGTTATTTCAGGACTGGCTTCATTGATTCTTTCGTCAGGTGGTGGAGGATCATCTCTGTCATCATTGAAGAGATATTCGACGTATTCCTTCCATCTTTTAAGTTTTTCTTCAACTCCTAAAATAATCTCATTGTTTGTGTTCCTTAATATTTGTCCGCATCGCTTCTTTTGTAGACCACTCAGCTCTTTCACCTTTTTATATAGGTTAAAGTGATCATGCTTCTCCTGAAGTTCCTCGATTTCCTTGCATTTGTCAGACATCCAGAATTCCTTTGCTTCTCTGCATTTTCTACGTATCTCTTTGTGTAGATTTTTGTATTTAACGGGGTCTTTACCTTTATATTTCCCCCTTTCATTCGTAAGCTCCAGGATTTCATCAGTCATCCAGTTTTGCTTTTTGCTGCTGTTGACGTATCCTATATTATTTTTCTTGACTTGAGTTATGCTATCTCTTATAGAGTTCCATGTGGATTCTACTTCTATATGTTGAGACTCTTTTATTGCTTCCATCTTTTCTTCCAGAGCAGCACCAACACTAGTTCTGACATCAGAACTGGCCAATTTTCTGATGTCTACGCGTCTTGATGTTTTAGCACACCTTCTAGCGTTTCTAAAGCGTTGCATTTTAAAGTGCATTACTACTGGGTTGTGGTCACTGTTAATGTCGGCACCAGGATAGGTTTTTACTGATTTCACGAATTTCTTCAGCTCTTGTTTCACTAAAATAAAATCGATCTTTTCTTCATTATCTGCAGGTGAAGTCCATGTGTATAGCCTCCTAGGGTGAAGTTTGAAAAAGGTATTAGAAACGAGAACTTCATGTTCTGTGCAAAACTGCACCAATCTGTCTCCCCTTGTGTTTCGTTCACCAAGACCACAGCTCCCCACAATATCACCTTCAGCACCGAGGCCAATCTTTGAGTTGAAATCACCCATGACCAGTGTTATCTCTCCTTTCTTTGTAAGTTTCAGTGCTTCATTCAATGTATTATAGAATGATTCTATCTCTTCATCATCTCTGTCAGAAGTTGGTGCATGAACCTGGATGATATTCATAGGTCGGTGTGTCGTTTGCAAGCTTAGTAACAATACTCGATCACTAATTGGAACGAAATCTAAAACTGATTTTGCAATCATTGATGACAGAATAACGCCAACTCCATACCTGTGGTTAATATCATCTCCCCCTGAAAAGTACAAGGATCCTTACTTCATAATCTGAATCCCTGATCCAGGCCATCTTGCTTCACTTAACCCAAGAATGTCAATTTTCAGCCTGCATCTTTCTGCTTCCACGTTTGATAGCTTCCCGGTCATATATAAGCTGCGTACATTCCATGTAGCAATTCGAACTTTGTTGTCATACACTTTGATCTTTCCACAACTGTCAGGCTTACTAATGATAGCAGCGTTCAAAACATTCCCCCCTGGAGATCCGAATGGGGGAATAGAAACGCCGGCTAATAGTTTTACATTTAACAGAGCCATGCCATATGAACTCAAAGGGATATCCTTAAGGATCTTTAATGCAGTGGTTTCCCGTTGCCTTCTGCATCCTAATGCCGTTGACCAGTTGAAGGTTCATCCGCCTTTTGGGACCATTTCCTGTCCCAAGGACAATAGAGTGCCCTAGCCTCTACCCGCTCATCCACCCTCGAGGAGACTGTTGGCACTTGGTAGAAGCTATCTTCTTATACCGGAAGATACTCGGTCGTTTTCACACTACCCTATACAATTTCCTTCTCGTTCTCTTGCGGCTGTTATCATTTAGGTACCACAAGCTCAATTTTCTTAGTTAATTTCCTAATTTAGTTATACTTGCTATGACTGAACAGAGGAACTTCGTTAGCTTAAAGTACAGATGTATAATTTTAGCTACACAGTAGTATTCTAAATAATTGGAGAAGCCAATCATAATCATTGTTATTCTGAGAACATATATTGGTAGTGAATATCTGCAAACTTAACAACTTACATTCACAGACGTAAGATTTTTGACTAAATTGTTTTGCCTGTAAATATTTTAAAGAACAAGTGATGAAAACATCACCATAAAAAAAATCTGAGTTGATTTTCTACTTTGCTGAACTACAAAACCAAGTCACGAGTGTATGCTGTAGTAGCTTCTTTTAGGTCATAGAATATGTTAAATCTGCACACGATTGTTAATTTAATAGCCAGTCAAATAAACGTTCACAGTATTACGACTTTACAACCCGCTTCACTAAAATACTAGTGTTAATAACACAACCTTCACTTGCATAAATTCCAAACTAATCGTATTTTCCACAATCGTAAATAAGGCTCTTGTCTCTTTAGTGAACTAGGACTCCCTAATGTTTCAGATTCAGTTTACCTATGTCCACCGCCATCTTAAATTTCCTCTTGTTTATTCTATTGACTTATAACCTCTTTGCTAATTCAGATCTAAGATGTGAGCTAACTTTGTTCCATAGTAGCTTTGGACATATGTAAAATAAAAATAAAAATGACTCTCTCCTGCAAATAATTTTGCAGCGTGTTATTCTAGTAAATGCCCTAACATATATAAGTGGGAAATACTAGACAACACTCCCTCTTG
The DNA here is from genome assembly GCF_040414725.1 of Anabrus simplex. Classification (NCBI taxonomy): domain Eukaryota; kingdom Metazoa; phylum Arthropoda; class Insecta; order Orthoptera; family Tettigoniidae; genus Anabrus; species Anabrus simplex. Next base: position 35,511,052 of record NC_090279.1, read on the forward strand.
AGCATGGGTACGTAACAACTGCTGTCGCTTCTGAAATTCAATTAATAATTCTTGTAATCCTTTTCTTCTTTACCAAAATCCCACACTCATAACCCAGCCCAACTTATTGTGCACTACTAACATGATTTTGATGAAGTTAGAATATTTCATAGTATTTCCAGAAAGGTTCTACTAGTCTGACTGATGTCTACAGAATAAATCATAGAAGCATTCGTGCTATTCAGTGAATGCAAGAATGACCTGGAAAACATTTGAGGGAAGCTGAAATTTCCAGACAGAGTGGGAATTATCGAGATGTTCCACTTAATCTTTAGATACTCGCGCTCAGTTTTCCCCCTTTATTACTCGCGTGGGTTCTTTAAGGCCTCTTGGAGAGTATGTATTGAAAAATACCCTAATTACAATACAATTGCATCTTATTTGACTACAAACACTCCACCACATTAAAAAGTATGTTTACAAGAAATCAATACACATTAAGTATCATGAAGTTCACGACAGTGTTCTTTTTTTCACATTACACACAATTCTCACATATTTTCCCCAATGTACTCTCCACAGACATTTTCCTTGCATTTTTCATATCTAGTTTTAATTTTCCTCTCCTTTGACCTAGGGCAAATCACGCATATATCTCCCTGTCACCATTATCTGTACGTAGTCTTTTCTTGAGATTTTTAGGCTGGCTAGGTATAGCAGCACGCACCAACAGCTATGGTTTCATGAGTTCTTTCGCCAGCTCTTTCAAAAGTACTCTCCTTGGCATGTTTTTCTCGTGGCTGGGATTGAATTTCCATACAACGAAAGCGTTGATACCAACCACATTGAAGAGATGATAGAAGACAACGAGTGTCCATCTGTTGGTTCGTCGTGCTACGTTGTAAGTTTGGCATAACTTGTCATTTGCATCTAAAGTACACCATTTTTCGTGCTGTTATAAAAATGAACTGTTTCCGATTTCTTCTTCTCAGCCTCTTCAATAGCTATCATGATGCATGCTGGAGATCAGTATTACCGCTTTATGACTGTTGAATATTTCACCGTCTGGATCAGAATCAGAAGCAACTGGGACATCATTGTCGTCGTCGTCGTCGTAGTAGTCGTCATATTATTATTATTATTATTATTATTATTATTATTATTATTATTATTATTATTATTATTATTATTATTATTATTATTATTCTAAAAGCACGCGCGTGCGACACATCCAATTTAGTTCTCATGGCAAACTGTAGAGTGCAGTTAACGACCGAAAGTAGTTTTGAGCCCAAATAGCGGGAACTGCGTGACTGGGATGTCATTGTTTGAGATCGTGTCCTCAGAAAATGAACTGAAAATGGCGCGTTCTGCATGTAAGTGATTTTCACTGCTTTTATTTGCATGTATCTGTTTTGTTTCAATTGATTTATAATTGAAACACATTAAAGAGTCTGTTGATATAGTATAATTTACAATTTTGTGAATTATCTTGACTGTACGAAGTGTTTTGAAAGCGTGTGTCGCATACGACACACTGCAACTGAACCTTAATTCTAATACTGATTTGGTTTAGAATTTTCTTACGACCGTCAAAGAAATTAGAGTACCAGTGTTGTTCCGATACACTAATTTCTCGACAATTGGAGAAAAATAGTAATAAATAGTGACAACAGATTTGAATTAACAGGTATAGGTAGTTAAAAATGTTTGTCTTCTTGCGAGACTGAGACATTTTTGTAAGCAGTGTGACTTTGGCATAATTCAAATACATTCTGGCATTTAATTTTTAACGGTCTCTTGCATTACAGTGTCCGCGGAGGAAATTATATCAGAACTTTAAATTGATGGCAACTGCTCTGATCTCGAGGGTGTGGACTCCGAAAGTAATGACGTTTTAACACCCGATGCAGTCATTTACGAAGATGTTCCTTCCGACAGTCCCGAGGATCCTACTGAAGAATTAGAGATTCCAGTGAATCATCGTATTCCACCATGGAGACATACCGATATATTTGAACCTCTTCCACCTGCTCCAGCTTTACATGAGGTCCCACGTAAGGAGTTGCAACCCTTTCAATATTTTTCGAAGAGTATTTTTCGGAGAGTATTTACAGTGTTGTATCTCGATGTACAAATGTAATGTCTCTATCGCGTTTGGGAAAATCTCTCAATACAACTGCCGAAGAAATCAAAAGGTTTTTTGGCATTTTCAATGACTATGTCATACTTGGGATACCCAAGGCTGAAGATGTACTGGGCGGGTTCCACTAAAGTAGAACACATCGTTTCAAAGATGTCCCGAAATCGTTTCCTTGCCATCAAACAGAATTTAAAAGTTGTAGTTGATCATGATGATGTACCAACTGAACGCCGCAATGATAAGTTCTGGAAGGTGAGGCCTTTATTAGAGTCAGTTCGTGATGGGTGCTTGAAAAATGCGAGGTCGGTGCAGGTGTGTATTGATGAACAGATGGTGCCATTCTGGGGTCATGCTGCAATGCGACTGTACATCAGGGCAGGCAGGGGCTCAGTTGACCAAGTTGTTCGTAGCGATGGGCAAGTGTGCATAGTAAAATGGTTTGAAAATAAGCCAGTTACTCTTGCCTCGTCCATAGAAGGCACAAATCCAGTTGTGGAATGCCGCCGTTGGTGCAAAAAAGACCAAATCTGCAAGAAAGTGAAGCGGCCTCTCGTTGTTGAGAATTACAACAAATTTATGGGAGGAGTGGATTTCCTCGACAGAGTGCTGTCATACAATAGGCAACATGCAAAAACCAGAAAATGGACTGTACGGCTCATTCTACACTTCTTTGGTTTTGCTTGTGCAGCAGGATGGATAGAGTACCGAGGAGATTGTAAGGTACCGAAGAAAGCAAAGAAGGACATCATAGACTACCTGGACTTCAAAATCGAAGTAGCCAAATGGCTCATGAATTCAGAACAACCAAACAACAGGGGAGAAGAAGAATCAGAAGAAAATGAAACACCAGAAGACACAGCCTGCCAGGTGAAGAAAAGAAAGTCTTCATCACCACTTCCAAGCACTGCCAAGAGGACGTCTGGTGCACTTCACATGCCAGAAATGGTGGATGATGGCAAAACACACAGATGTAGAATGCCAGGCTGCAAAAGTGTGCGAGCTCGAGTTTTCTGCACAGCATGTGGAGTACTGTTCTCAGAACATCGACAAAGATTGTTAGCTTGCAGTAGTGAACATACAACAGTGTTTTGTGTGGTAGATTTTGGAAATATGTACCAATAACCCAGTAATTCATTCAAGACTATGAAGTTCCTTTTAGTAAGTTAGAATACCAATGTGTCACACACGACACATGCATTTTTTCAAAAATGTTTTTCAAAAATTCATAGTTTTTTATTGTATCTGTGATATGTGATGCCCAATTAGCAATATATCTAATTTTTATTTCAAAAATGGCATTACTTTATACATTGGGTCTGTAGAGGATAGCAAAAATGGCTGTATTAACATTGCCGATAGCTGGTGCTCACTACGAAAGGGGATTTATCACTTTTAACGCCATCACGAGACAATCCAGGAATAGTCTGTTGATTGAAAATATATCTAGTATGGTGTTTATTACCGCAATAAAACCATCAGTCCACTTATGGGACCCAACACCTTATGTATAAGAATGGTTGCTGAAACTTAGAACGGCTGATGACACAAGAATCAGACAGCGTCATCTGCAAGAAAATAAAATATACAAGATTCTTTGGCAGACCTTATGAAAGCGAGTGTTTGAATGTTGTGACACATTGTAAATAATTTTCCATGTAAAATGTTCGTGGTAAAGACTGTGCATCTTTTGTGTTATGCAGAACTCCATTATAGGTCAGATTTGTTTACAAGCTGCTTTACGTCGCACCGACACAGACAGGTTTTATGGCGACATCGGGATAGGAAAGAGCTCGGAGTGGAAAGGAAGCGGCCACGGCCTCACTTAAGGTATAGCCACAGCATTTAACTGGTGTGAAAATGGGAGACCACGGCAAGCAATCTTCAGGGCTACCAACAGTAGATTTCGAACCCACTATCTCCCGAATGCAAGCTCACAGCTGCACGCCCCTAACCGCACGTCCAACTCGCTCGGTATAGGTCAGATAAATTGGAATTGAACTTTTATGTCAATTTGAAAATGTTGTTTATTAATGAATTGCTAGTATTCTTAATGTTATTCTTCTTCTCATTATTATTATTATTATTATTATTATTATTATTATTATTATTATTATTATTATTATTATTATTATTATTATTATTATTTCTTGCGAACCGGCCAAACTTTGGACCACGCCAATACCACTTCACTTCCTTCTAATCATCCCTCCTTCCTTCCTCTTTCTCCACAGTGCCTTCATTCTTTCAGAATGTTGCGCTCTTCTCTCTTCAGTCCATCTTCCCCCCCTGCGCTCTTTCTTTTCTTCAACCAGAACTTTTATGTTGGAAAGTCTTTTCCTGATTTGGTCTCTATCACGACATTCTTCATCTGCAATTCCTAACCTCTTGAGTTCTTCCTTCATCTGCTTGGCATATCCCCCCTGGCTCTTCAAGTAGTATATTTTATTAAAAATTTGTTTATTTAACCTTGCTGGATCCATTCTGACCATGTGTCCATAGAATCGTAGCTGTCTTTTCCTTATTGTTGTTTCCAGGTCTTCTGTTCTTTTGTATATCTCCTTATTTGATCATAATCCGTAGTTTCCCTCTACCACCCTTGGGCCGTAAATCCTCCTCAATATTCTCCTTTCAATCTTTAGTAGTTTTTCCAGGTTCGTTAGTGTTGCTGTTTCCAACCCATACAGAATCACTGGTTTTACCACAGCATCATTGGCGGGAAAACCATACGTATTTAAGGTAGGAGGAAATGCCTGCCTTTCGCCAGCATGGTTTTTGCTGCACACTTTCTCTCATTCCAGTTGACTTGGTTCTTTAGCGAGTTCCATTTCTGCCAGGCGACCTGTCTTTGCCTTATCGCTGCATCGCATTCACTGTTCCACCAAGCATGCTTCCTGGGCTTAGTAAGCTGAACCGTCTCTTTAGCTGTTTTGACCGGGGCCTCGCGCAGTTCTTCCCAGTTCTCTGCATCTACGGATTGTAGTTTCTGCGTGAACTCATGGTTAGATCCTAGTTTTTCTCTATCAAATCTTTCAATATTTGGCTCGAACTCTCCTTGTGTTTCTCGGGAGCAGTTTGATTTTTATCTTGGATAGATAGTGATCTGAGTCCAGTTTTGCTTGCCTTAGAACTTTCACATTCTGAATTTCTCTTTGAGCCTTCCGTGCGACAATTATTATTATTATTATTATTATTATTATTATTATTATTATTATTATTAAAATACTGTAGAAAATTAATAAGATATATAATAACTAATTGATAGTATTAGTGGTAAATATGTATTAATATGGAAACCAGTTTTAACTTACAAATGATTTTAAATAAATTGTCAACCCTTGAGTTAAGTTAACAAAGCAAAATAATTATTCTGATGTTTTGCTATAGCCGTGCTATGCAGTTTCTTTGCCCTTCGGATTTTGTTTTCTTAAAATTAAGAGTGGTATTAGTTTTCTTAAAATACATTTAAATAATTACAACTAATTTAATGCAATATAATATTATCTTCTTGTTTTAATTGGTCCAAACCCCTTCTAGGCAACCCGTTACGCGAAAGCTCATATTCAATTTTATCATTTCACCAGTGGATCTGAAACCTATTTCTGATTGTACCAATACCGGTCAGCTTGAGCTTTTCCTACCCACACGGCTTGGTGTGACCAGCACATTACCACTTGTATCATTCTTGGCACACTGATGTGCTGTTTATAATTTATCAGTGTTTGACGGTAAATTGTCTTACATTGCAATGATATTCGAAGAAGAGTGTTATTTACTGAAAAAATTACCCAGCAAGGTAATGGCATGGGAACTGATAAGGCCAACAAGTATTGAAAACATTATTATTATTATTATTATTATTATTATTATTATTATTATTATTATTATTATTATTATTATTATTATTATTATTATTATTATTACTAGCAAATGTACCCGTGCTTCTCTACGGTATTCTACAATGTATACGGAAATCGAAGTAAATTGCTTTACATGAAGTGAATAAAGATATTTTAATTGCATGCCCCTTTGCGTTATCCGAGAAAAAGCATAGAGAGGTCCGCAGACGTTGTTTCCAATGTGAAGTGCGAGTTGCAGAGTTGTGATGATAACCACAGGTCCACTTGTCTGTCGCAATTCACTATGCGTAACTTCAGTCACATTTTCATGGGTGAATGTGTTTATAATCAGGGGCACCTATACCTAATGATAAAGAGAATCAGGTAAAAGAGTTTTGAAAAAATGCACGCTCCCTTGCCTTCTGCTAGTCAAATCGAGAAGGGAATTATACATTACAATGGTACACAGGCGTTGGAGAACTACCCTATTCCTATTGCTAGTTAAAGTCGATGTGGGGAGTACTGATTACAACAGCAGACGCCCACCTGCTGAGAGTCACTATTGATTTGTAAAGTATTAATTACAATGCAATACACACCCCTTTCTAGATCGCTACAAATCGACTTAAATTAATAAATGTAGATCGACATACGGAAGTATATGCATGTTCACCTTCATTTACAGAATAACTGCTGCTAAACGGTTATTATTTATTCGTGTCAGAGGTACCAATATATAAGAAATCAATTCAAATACAATTCAAAAAAATAAATAATAAAAATATGAAGTATGTTAATTACACAAAATGAAAGACATATGAAAAAATTAATTGTAAAAAATAAAAAAAGGAGAAAGGAAGTATTATATGAAACTATCTACACTATATATACATTATTTACACAAGTTGTGACCAGTATTTGGCTACATTGGTGGCATTGTTTCCGGCCAGTGCCAATTCCAACCCTGTACATGAATCTGGGCATAGACGACAGTGCAAGAGGTGCGCAGAAGTCTGCTCCTCTCCACATTCGCATAATGAGTCCCCACCATGCACGATGCCCCATTACACAAGATTGTCCTTAGATCTTGCAACGCCGGTCCGCAGTCTGTTTAATGACTTCCATATACACCATCCCTCTTCGTGACCAGGTGGCAACTTCTCTTCAATTTCAACACGTTCCGGATGATCTGGGTACCTTTGTTTCCATAGATTAACCCTGGCCTTTTTTTGGGTCAGAATCAAGTGGAGCAGAAGACTGTAGAAAACTCTTCCTGGATTTCAGTCGAGCTGGAGGTGGCTGAAGTTCATGAAGGGGGTGGGCTGAGATGCTGCAAACCTTTTGTCTCTCGATATTAGCGGCCACCTCACGTCTAATATCAGGTGGGGCTATACCTGTAAGTGAATACAACTTCTGTGTGGGTGTTGGTTTTAAACAGCCTGTAATTAGCCTGCAGGTTTCATTCAAGGCAATGTCGACTTTCTTTGCGTTAGCTGATTTATACCACACGGGACTAGCATATTCAGCAGCAGAGTAGCAGAGTGCTAGGGCAGTTTTCCTTACTGTCTGGGGGTGGGCACCCCATCCAGAACCAGTTACCTTTCGCAGTAGGCAGTTTCGTGATGAAACTTTTGCCTTGAGTTTGGTGCAGTGTGTGGTGAAGATCAGCGAACGATCCAGGGTAACACCAAGGTAAACTGGAGTATTGCTATGTTCCAGCTCCATTCCTTTCCATTTCACACGCAGCTTCCGCAGGGCTTCTTTGTTCTTTAAATGAAAGGCGCACACACTAGTTTTCGATGGGTTTGGCTTGAGGTGATTTTCCTCATAATAATCTGAGAGCATCTTCAAAGCAGCAGTAAGGTTTTGTTCCACTTGCTCAAAGTTTTTACTCTGAGTTGCCAGGGCCAGGTCATCTGCGTACAGAAAGCTCCTTGTGTGAGGTGGAAGAGGTTGGTCGTTGGTATATATGTTAAATAGCATTGGTGCTAGGACACTGCCTTGTGGGAGACCGTTCTTCTGTATTCTCCATCTACTCCGCTCTCCTTGAAATTCAACGAAGAAGCGTCGGTTCTGCAACAACGTGGCAATAATCGTTGTGAGCCTAGAACTATCTGGTGTTGTACAGTATCATATGCTGAAGAGAGATCAACAAAAGCCACTCCAGTAATATCACCACGTTGAAATCCATCTTCTATGTGGTGTGTCAGATTAAGGATCTGTGTACAGCAGTTCCTTCCTGGTCTAAATCCAGCCTGCTCTGGGATTAGAAAAGGTTCGACCACTGGTGTTATACGGTTCAGAAGTATTCTTTCAAAATTTTTATATAGATGGCACAGGAGTGATATTGGTCTGAAATTCTTCGGATCCGTAAGCTGCTTACCAGGTTTCAGGATTGCAACCACCTTAGTCTTCCTCCAGATTTTAGGGATTTGACATCGTTCCAGACAGTTATTGAAAAGCTGTAGGATCCATTGTTTGGTAGTATTCCCAAAGTGCTGTATCTGCTCCATACGCATGTCATCTAGACCGGCTGCCTTGCCAGTTTTGCTCATTTTTATGGCGTTTTCCAGCTCGTTCATAGTGAAGGGATTGGACAGACTGGATGTTTCTTGTTCGATATTTCTTTGAAGTTTTGGTGGTCTTTTTCGCTTATCTGTTTTGCCATTTATTAGGAGCTGATGAGCTATCTGGTTGGAAGTAGTGTTGCTATGTAGAGGACTTTTCGTGGGGTCATTGTTCAGACGTCTAAGTAGCTTCCAAGCTTTTCTGCTGTTTCTTGCCATGTCTAGTTCTTCCATCAGCTTAACCCAACGTTCTCTCTTTATTTCGCCCATGGACTGGATTAGTTGTTGACCAGCCTGAATAGTGTACTCACTGAAGGGATTTTCTTCATAGAGCAGTAGGTACTCATTTAATTTATCTACTGTACTGGCGTCTAGACCCTGTATGTACTGAGACCTACAGCCTCTTGGGATTGATGTGCGAGAGCATTCTTGCACGGCATCGATGAACACATCGTATCGTATAACGGTGCATGATATCGACAAGCGGATTGTACGGTAAGACACCTCTGGCCTCATTTAGCAATCTAAATGGCTGGCCCTATGATATTTCCTGGTATCTCATCTATTTAAAGGTATGATTGAGCAGAAACGTTGAATAGGGTGAAATTTGCCTAAGGTTTTCACACAGTGAATTACTTTTCAGATACTTATGCGACAGCTTCAAACATAGAATTTGGCTGGGGGGCCAATATTCGTGTAGAATTTGATCATCCCCTCTTTCCTATAAGTGAATCAAACCATCAATTATACGCGTACAAAGTGCAAAATTTACGTAAATCCAGAAATAGAGCCAAATTTAACATAAGGGATAGAAATACGACAAAACGTCATAGGACCAAAGTTGTAGATCACTCCAAATTGAACGGAGATTATACCATCTGTTTTGTGATACGACTTACCGTTTAGCCACCTAATACCTCGAAAGGAAGGTCTGCACCGTCATTAAAATTGCCTCCATATTTCGATATTTTTTGGGGGTAAAAAAATAATGTTTTAAAGATCTCGTAAATTTTCCATCTGTTACAGGCAAAAAGCTATAATTTTGCCAAATTTCTATTTTCTAACTCGTCTGGGAGATTGTGCTGCCATCTTGGTATGGGGGAGGGGGTTAAAAATGAGGACTGTCAGGAAACTTTTAAGCCCATGAAACCTATAGGTTATCGTTCAGGATAAACATCACCGAGTATGTTCTTATGCATATTTGAAACTCCCAACGTGTCCCTCTCAGAGAATTTTGAGAATTTTAGCATTTTCTAGAGATCCTGAAGTCATCAGGTTGTCTGGTACCAAGTTTTAAGTTTCTAGGATGCCTAGAATGGTCTCATTAATTCACGTCTGTTTTAATTTTTATGCCTTAATTTATATATGTATAGTACTGTATATATAGATCGCGCCAAACTGACTTCTATTTATTAATATGGATTACATATTTCACCCGCTTCCGAAGTGGTTCTAGGGGCGTCTTACTCCCACAGTATGTTTTCCATGTAGTAAGTCATACTTGAAAGTCATACTGGAACATACACACGTCTATTACCTTGGGCAATCTTGACATTTTATTTTTTCACCCTTTATCACCCTCTATGCCAAAGGGGGGCATTTTTGACAATTAATTTTTTCACCCTTTCTCACCCTCTATGCCAAAGGGTGCTGAAGCTGGACTTTAAAAATCCGGAATATTACTATTCATCTCAGCGACCCGGAAAACTATGGATTAGGCATTATATTCGATTATTATTATATCTCACTCTCCCTCCCCCTAAAGGGGGTTAAATTTGAGTTTTTAAAAATCGGGAGTGTTACTATTCATCTCAGCGACCCCGAAAACTATAGCTTCGACACTATTTTCGATTATTTTTAAATCTGAATCCCCCTCACCCCCTACCAGATAGGGGGATGAACTTGGACTTGTAAGACATCCGGGGTCTCATCATTCATCTCAGCGACCCCGACAACTATGGATTCAACATTATTTTCGTTTATTTTTGTATATCACAATCCAATTGCCACCCACCACGAAGGGGGATGAACTTTAAAAAATTTCCGGAGTGCTATTATTCATCTCACCGACCCCGAAAAGTACGGATTCGACATTACTTTCGATGATTTTTATATCTCAGCCCCTTCGCCCCCTCTACCCCGCGCCCCTAAGGGTTCCTGGGGTGTCCTACCCCCACGTGGTTTGTCTCCTGATACTAAAATTTCGAAGTGTACAATTCACCTCGGCGAAATCGAAAACTATGTATTTGACACTATTTTCGATTATTTTATGTATCATTCCCCCTTGCCCCCCCAAAGGGGGATGAGATTATAAAATATCCGGAGTCTCACTATTCATCTCAGCGACCACGACAACTATGGATTCGACATTCTTTTCGATTATTTTCATATACCACTCTCCCATCGCCCCCTACAATGATGGAGCTGAACTTGGACTTTAAGATATTCCGGAGTGTGACTATATATCTCAGCGACCACGAAAAGTATGGATTCAACACTACTTTTGATGATTTTTGTATCTGAGTCCTCTTGCCCCACTACCACTAAGGTTTTTGGGGTGTATTACCCCCACGTGGGGTATCTCCTGATACTAAAAATCCGGAGTGCCACTATTCATCTCTGCGACCCCGAAAAGTATGGATTCGACACTATTTTCGTTAATTTGTATACCTGACCCCCTTGCCCCCCACCGCTAAGGTTTCCTGGGCTGTATTATCCCACGTGGTTTGTCTCCTGATAATAAAAATCCGCAGTGTACAATTCACCTCGACGACCCCGAAAACTATGTATTCGACATTATTTTCGTTTAATTTTATGTATCACTCCCCCTTCTCCCCCCACCCAAAAGGGAGCAGAAATTTGACTTTAAAAAATCGGGAGTGCCACTATTCACCTCAGCGACACCAAAAACTATGGATTCGACTCTATTTTCGATTATGTTTTTACCTGACCCCCTAACCCCCGACCCCTAAGGG